>NC_086385.1:25479397-25787314 GCF_036588685.1 Mytilus trossulus | reverse complement strand
CAGACAGTCAACCCTGAGAATTGTAGTTTTATCTTGGGGGGTATTGTTAGGTCCTTTATTTAACTTTTTGGGATAAAGGCTAGATAGTTACATCGTTTTTGAGTACTTTTTGGGCCGGGAAAAACTTTTTGAAAAGAAGTTTCTAAGTTCATAGCGAGGTCACGCGAGGTGTTTTGCCGCGAGATTTGGACGCCATCTTGTACTAAACGGATGTAAACAAACGGATGTAAACAAACGGAAGAGCGAGTGATTTTACATTGTTCCGTTGTGTATTTCATTGCTGACTTGACTTTTTATTGAATAAAAACTATTATTGTTTTGAATATATATATTTGTTGCTGATTGATATTGAAATAAAATCAAATAAATTTATTAAACTGTGTAAATAACCATAAGTCATTATGCAGAGTCGTAAGGGGTATATGATCAACATTAACACCTGTCCTAGAGTTATACTTACCTGCATACCCGGCATAGGGGAGGCTATAGCAACAAGAATTATGGACATTAGGGAAAAGGGTATTCATATAGATCAAGATGTTTTGTCCCAAATTCCATACATGAAGGTAACAGAGGGTACTCTAGGCCTTATTGATTTCTCACCGAGACCACAGCCAGAAGTTAGCGAGTTACATGGTGACAGACCAGGATCTGTGAGTATGTCCACTCAAAAGTCTGACCACGTTATTATTGATATGGACAGAGAAGAGTGTCAAGGTACAGATTTACAGGGTACAAATATTTCATGCATCCTACAGGATGAGGCACCACCTTATTGTCCTGCCCCTAGAGATACACGGACAGAAAATCAAAAACAGATAGCACATCTGCAAGATTTCCACGCTAATATACAACAATGGTTGGAAGAATGCGATACACAAGATGAAGATACATCATACTGCTCAGAGGAAGTAACCTGCCGTAGCATTGAACAATGTCAGTTACAACAACAATTACACCTTTCGACATATTCCACCTTGTCCGAGCAGTCTCTTTGTGAACCACCACAAGAAAGCTTATCTTCGGAAAGTTTAAACTCAGACAGAAATGTTCGTCAAAGCGAGTATCGTACTCCATCACCTAGAACCAACATGGTTGTTCGCCCTCAACCAGATAGTAAACATGACCGTGATGATCAAAAACAACAAGATGACAGAGTGTTTTCACCGCTTACCTTTGACGGGAATATTCCACACCCTGTAGTCGAGGATTGCAATCGTCAACAAGAAGTGCAACAGATGCCACCGAGGTATAGTCCTGAATCACTTATTAATTACAACCAACCACCAAGGTTTTTACATACGCCTACACCTGAACAGGTTCACTTTTCATCAAGTGTTCAACAGGAGCGCCACCTTCAACAAGATCACCGGGTAGCCAGCATTCTTCAACAGGCTTCACCGGAATATCAGAGGTTGTCAACTGGTGAGAATATGATACATTATAGAAATATATACAGACCTGACACACCAACAGTTGAACGTTCCCAACCGTTTCAACCACCGGTTCAACAGAATACCATTAACCGTCAACAAGACTTCAACAGTCCTCTTGACCAATCATTCTTTGTTGACCGTCAACCAACAACATCACCACAATTTGCACAACTTCATCAACCGATATTTGACCACAGTCAACAAGACGTTAACCAATATCAACATGGCTACAACAGTCCACACCGACTAGAAGTCAACCAAGGTCAACAACCAGGCATTAAAAATCCAGATGATGTCTATGATCATCAAACGTTAACATTTTTTCACCAGCATGGAAGTTGTCCCACCAACCAACATCAAGGTGTCAACAGAGTACAACAACCTTTGTCACATGGTCAACGAAGTGTGCAAATTCAACACCAAGTGCAAGGCCTACAACAAGGGCTAGATCACCTTCAACTTGGGGTACATAATTCTGTTCAACCTGAAAAACAACAACATTGTGCTGCAGCGCCGGTTTCTTTACCTCAACAGAAGCATCAACAATATCAGGTTAGTGCAATTGTCCATCAACAACAAAATTATGCAGAATCCAGGTTCCAAAAACCAAGTTCGGCACCGATCATTCAACAACATAAGATGATTGGTCACCCAACATCAATGTTTCAACCTCCTAGACCTGGACCACCCCCACAGGTACCATCAAATTTTATGCCTTACAACCAACAGTACAAACCTGGTGCTACCTATTCTGGTATAGGTCAGTCTAACCTTACAGGCTTTCAGCAACAACCATTACAGGCGCCTTACCAACAATTATCTATTCCTGGCGTGCAACAACAACCCTTACGATCAGGAGAGCCTCAACCATATTACAACCAACCTTCGGCAAGACCTAAGGAGTATAACAGTGACTTCTATGGCAGACAACGAAGAAGTGATCCTGGGTATAGGTATACAGGTGATTCTGACACGTCAGATGTGTCGGCCTTCCGCCAGACCAGAAATAAGCGGAGGTCAGAGCCTGAGTATAATAGAGAAGATTTTTCACCTATAAGGAGTATAAGGAGTTCTCCCCTACACCGGACTCGTGCGAGTCCTAGACGGTTTACTGAGTCACCATCAGACTCAGACACAGATGGACGACGTTCTAGATACAGCCGTAGTAGTAGGAAGAAGAAAGATAAAATAGAGAAAAGACAATTTTTGTCTTCAATCCCTAGAACACTACGGTACAACGGGAAAGGTAACTGGAAAGCCTTTTATACAAAGTTTTCTGGCTATGCTAAAGTTGCAGAGTGGACAGATGATCAAAAACGTGAACAGCTCTGCTGGTGCTTAGAAGATGCGGCTAGTGAGTACTACACCTTACTTCTAGAAAATAACAAAACAGCCAGTTTTTCCGACATCATTTCAAACCTGAACAAAAGATTTGGTCACCAAGAGCTGCCAGAAACCTCACAAGTCCAATTTCAGACCAGTGCTCAAGGTGAAAAAGAGACCTTGGAGGAGTGGGCAGAAAGAGTCCTGTCTCTCGCAACAAGAGCCTATAGCAGGTATAGTGAACAATTAATGACAGAACAGGCAATTATGAGATTCTGCCAGGGGTGTAATGATACTGTTGCAGGAACAGAAGCCTGCATTTCAAAACCCAAATCTATGGATGCAGCCTTGGACATGATACGATGGTGTCAACATACAAGAAAGGCAGTCAGTGCAATTCAGAAGCCGGGTAAGCCTGAGTTTACTTCAGAAAAATCAAGTATTTCACCAGTAGTCCTTGGTGTAGGAAGCACTAAGTCCAGTATGGATAATCGTCTCTCTCGTATGGAAGAATATATGGAGAAAATGATGTCGACAGTAACCAGCTTGGTACAGGAAAAATCTGCCAGGCTTAGTCCAACTTCTAGGTCACCAAACCAAGACAGATATTCCAATTATTCACCTAGACGTAATTATGGCCGAGGACGTGGGCGTGGAAATAACTCCACGGACAGACGACAAAATAGAAGGGGCTATGATACTGGTGAATGCTTTTACTGCCATAAGCAAGGCCATTACAAAAGGAATTGTCCAGAGCTTAGGCGGAATAACAATCGTCAACAGACAAAACAATTGACACCTAATAAGAACATTCAAGATGAAAGGAGAGTCGAGTTTGATGACGACAACCTAGTGCATGATGAGCAGGAAAAGACATCGACTGGAGGTACATCTGTAGGTACTTTAGGTTCTGCACACTTGTTCCGATGTGTAGTTAGAATTCAAAACAAGGAAGTTAATGCCTTGATTGATACTGGATCAGAAGTAACCATCTTAAAGGACAGTGTTTTCGACGCCTTGACCCAGAAACCTTATATTATAAGAGAAACAACCATGCATGGTGCTGGAAGTGACATGCGGATGACATGTAGAATAACTAACCCTACTGAATTTTCAATTGAACTCCTATCATTCAAAGAAACATTACACGTAGCACCGATAGATTGTGACATGCTGATAGGAGCAGACTTCTTAATCAAACATGGAGCTATTCTGGATGTACCTGCTAAAAAGATTAATTTAAGAAATACACAAGTTCAATTAAAATTAGGAGGAGAAACCACTACAACTAATTCTCCAATAGTAAACAGAGTTACAGTTCAACATACTGTCATAGTACCACCAAATACAGCTCTTCGTATTGACCTAGAGTCAGCCGACATGGCCACAGATTACCTTATTGAACCTAAAGGCAATACAACTCTACTGGTTCCTAGAACAGTATGTGCAAAGGGTCAAAAACCAAGTTTATGTTTCCTCAACATTACAGACAACCCAGTTAGAATTCCAAAGGGTGATGAGGTAGGATATACACAAGAGGTCAGTGTAATAAAATCAATGGACGAGGAACCTGTGCCAAGTGTTGGTACTTGCACTACCCCTAGTACCATGGAAAAAGGCAGTCCAAAGTCTGGAATACCGAGTCATCTAAAAGATTTGTACGAAGACTCTTGTTCTATATTGTCAACTTCACAAAAAACACAACTTAGACAATTGCTTATAAAATATAAGGATGTTTTCGCCAAAGAAGATTTTGATCTTGGGAGCTTTAGCGCAATTGAACATACCATTGATACAGGGGAGGCTAAGCCTATTCAACATCGAATGAGGAGAACCCCTGCTTGTTTCGTGGATGAGGAAGAAGCTCATTTACAAAAAATGTTAGATGCTGGAGTCATACAACCTTCCATGTCGGAATGGGCCTCAGCTCCAGTGTTAATAAGGAAGAAGGACGGGGGAGTGCGCTGGTGCATAGACTATAGGAAACTAAACTCAGTTACGTCTCGTGATTTATTTCCTTTGCCTCTTATTGATGAGTGCCTGGACACCTTGTCTGGAAACATTTGGTACTCTAAACTGGACGCAAACAGCGCGTATTGGCAAATCAACATCAAGCCAGAAGACAGGAAGAAAACAGCCTTTGTTACGAAGTATGGCTTGTTTGAATGTGTTAAAATGGCGTTTGGCTTATGTAATGCACCAGGGACCTATGCCCGAGTGATGAACCTAGTCCTTAGGGGACTAACATGGAAAACAGTCCTTGCCTTTTTGGATGACATCTTAGTCTTAGGAGCTTCCTTTGAAGAACATCTTCAAAACCTAGAAGACGTATTTAAAAGATTCAGGGACTATGGCCTGAAACTTAAACCAAAGAAATGTGCCTTGTTTAAAACCTCCGTTGAATTTTTGGGACGGAGTGTCAGTACCAAAGGACTTAAAATAGGACAGCAACATTTACAACCAGTTAGCGGCTGGGCTGTGCCTACCTGTACTAAAGATGTTGAACGGTTCCTTGGATTTGTGAATTATCACCGTTCGTTTATCAAGGACTATGCAAAAACTTCAGCACCCTTGTATGAAGTTACAGGCAAAAAACCATTTTTTTGGACTCATCAGAGACAATTAGCTTTTGACACCTTAAAGCATAAATTAACTGTAGCCCCAGTGTTGGCTTTACCCAACAACACAGATAGATTCATTTTGGATACAGATGCCTCCCAGAATGCTATAGGAGCTGAGTTAATACAAGTCCAAAATGGAAGGGAGAGAACCATAGCCTATGGTAGTTTTATCATGACTCCTGAGCAGAAAAATTACTGCACTACACGAAAGGAATTACTGGCTGTAATAAGATTCACCCGTCAGTTTCGACACTATTTGTTAGGCAAAGAATTTACCGTGAGAACTGACCACAGCAGTCTTACATGGCTAATAAATTTCAAAGAGCCACAAGGACAATTGGCCAGATGGCTAGAAGAACTGAGTCAATATGATATGATTATAAAACATAGACCAGGGCGTTTCCATGGAAACGCGGATGCTCTGTCTCGACCATCAGACACCTTAAAGGAGTGTGTACATTACAAACCAAATGTCAGCCTTAAGCAATTACCTTGTGGAGGGTGTGAGTATTGTCAACGTGCTCATAGGAACTGGGCCAGATTCTTGACCGATGTAGACGAAGTCATACCATTGGTAAAACCCAGAAATAGACAGAAACAGTTCAAAAATGTGTCTAGTGCCATGTTACAATTGTTTGGAACAACAAGTGAGACCTTGGCTATACCACAAGCTATTGAAACAACTGAATCTCCTACAGTCCTTGATTCTCCTAATGTGGACTGCAACCTCGACCTTACGGTCTCAGCACCTATTCCTGATCAACGGAAAGAAGACGATTCATGGTTCTCAACTCATATTGATTTAATATGTCTACCAACAGCTGCACATATCGTTATCCATGATGATACAGCTTGCCATGTGGCATCCATATCACAATCTGAGGGGATAAGTTTTAAAGGTTTCACAAACGAAGAAATTAAGACTAAACAGTCAGAAGATCCTGATCTGCTAGTGTTACTAAATTGGCTAAAAGATCAAGTAGAGCCAAGTCAGAACACCTTGTTTTCAGCCTCACCAGCAGTCAAGAGCTATTGGATAAATAAAGAGAGATTCTTTTTGGACGATACTGGCATCCTAAAGAGTTATCCAAAAGATGAAGGAGCAAACGTCCGTTTAGTAATTCCGTCCAGCCTTAAGGACACTGTGATGGAGCTCTGTCATGAGCTACCTAGCGCAGGGCATCAAGGTATGATTAGGACAATGGCTAAGGTTAAAACAAGATACCAATGGTATAAAATGACCTCTGATATCAAAGCCTTTGTCGCAACATGTTCAGTTTGTAACAAGAACAAGAAACCCAACAGGTATGGGAGATGTCCTATGATCAATTATCATGCTGGTTCACCCATGGAGAGAGTACATTTAGATTTTATGGGTCCACTACCTAAGACCAAAAATGGACATGAGAATATACTAATGTTAGTTGACCAATTTACAAAATGGACAGAGTGCATTCCTTTGCCTTCGCAAACAGCTGAAGTTACAGCACAGGCGGCTATCAACGAATTTTTCTCGAGATTTGGATACCCGTTTGAAATTTTTTCAGATCAAGGTCGGAATTTTGAGAGTTCCCTGTTTAAGGCAGTCTGTGACCTCCTACAGATACATAAAGCCAGGACTACACCATACAGACCTTCAGCTAATGGCCAGGTAGAACGCCAGAACAGAAGTTTAATGGATGCTGTAAGATGCTTTGTGGACCAACAGCAAGATACCTGGGATGAACACTTAGCTCAGTTAGCAGGGGCTTTAAGGGCTAGTGTAAACAGGAGTACTGGATACACTCCTAACAAATTAATGCTAGGGAGGGAGACTAATCAGCCTGCTGAATTAATGTTTGGTACTACTGAAGATCGCAAGTACACTGGGACTGAAGAGTACATAATAGGCCTTGAAAAAGCTATGAAGACATCACATGAAATAGCTAGGAAAACATTAAAGACTACTCAGGCTAGGATGAAGAAAGATTATGACCTTCGCGTGTTAGAACGGCAATACGCGCCCGGTGACCTCGTGTATGTTTTAGATACTGCCCAAATTAAGGGGAAAAGTAAAAAATTAAGCTCACCTTGGAAGGGGCCCGGCCTAATTATTGGTAAAATTACTCCCTTCGTATACAAGGTAAAACTACAGAGGGTGGTCTTCAACACAAATCATGACCGGTTGAAGCTCTGCAAAGACAGAAATATTCCTGCTTGGCTAAAAACCTGCCAAGAACAGTTTAATCTAGGCGTAGATGTTCTTGCCCCAAAAACAAAGACAAACATTAAGCAGTATTGTATATGTAGGGGCCCTGATACGGGTGAAACCATGATCCAATGTGACCAATGTAAGGAATGGTTCCATCTCACCTGCGTAGGCATTTCCGTCAGTGAAGTGGAAGAGATAAACATTTACACTTGCCCGAACTGTTCTTTAATTAATAGACAGTTACCCCCTGTGACAACGGGGACGTAGCTTATTGTGTGTGAATGCTAATGTTTTTTGTCTTTGTCTTTCCAGAATGTCGTACAAGGGAAGCAAAGTAAAGGAAGATCCCAAGTTGGGAGGTACGTCTGACACAAATAACAATTTAACCATAGCCACTAAACCCAGAGGCAGAGGAACCACCATGGAGGGTATTGGTGGTACCTATGAACTAGTGTCTGGTGTTGGCCTAGTGCTAGTGGAGGAGGCCTCCGCTACAAGTAGTCTAAGAGTTCAGGGAGAACAGGCAACCTTGCCTCTACTGGAACAGGCAGTCTTGCCTCCACCACAACAGGCAACCTTGCCTCCAGCCAAAGAGACAGCCTTGTTAACCTCAAAAGAGGGTTTTTATGACTATAAGTGCCCTAGAAGCGGCAAGATGGAAAGATCCTACCTCATCAGTCAACGGGACCAGAGATGCCCGGTGCGTGGGTGTCCAGTGATGACCAGGAGTGTCAAGAGCCATGTCTTGGGGGAGCACCTTTCCTTTATGTTTGCCCCCACTCAGGAGTTTCATTATATGAGGGATCCTTCCTTTCACCGTTACAGGGGTCACATGGTAATGGTCCTGGCCCAGTGGCTAACTGGTGTCAACTCTGCCACTTATGATGACTTGGTTCAGTTCATCAGAAGGAACGCTAGAGTCCCAATTGATTATCCCCAGGCGGGAGAAGAAATGCCTGTGTTCCGCACAGTTTGCCGGGAGATGGGGTGGCCTACCCAGGCCTGGTTTAAAATAGCACCGGTGTGCAAGATTAGCAGCCCTGTGTGCATCCTGCACTATCGAGTAATGTCTAGTGTGCTACATTTCCTTACTCCAACACATCAAGACATGATGTTTACAGAAAGGTTTATCCAGAGGGAGAACAACCTCAGCCTTGAGGTGTTACAGCAAATGAACAAGCTGTTCATGGCCTCACCTGTTGTGAGTGATTTGGTTCCTGCTGGAGCTGAGTCCAGTAGCCCTGCACCTGTGGACAAGACAAACACCATCCCAGATGTCCCTGAGGTTGGAAAGCTCTGTGCTGCTGTGGCAGTAGCCACTATTCAGGAAGCCAAGAAGGTAGAGATATTACCTCAGGATAAAGCCATAGAGGCCGCCATATCCTCTAAGGTAGAGACATCAGATGTCCAGGTATCGCCTAAGGAAAGTGAGCAGAATCCTGAGGACAGGTGTATTGTGTTCTTGGTATGGGAACAGATCAGGAGAATGGTGCCAGTCCACTCACTTGACAATCTGCGGACTTTAGCAGAGGAACGGTTTCCAGGGAATGGGGCTGCAACCCTGTTCTTCCAGGACACATTAATTGATCCCTTGATCACCCTTAGAGACATCATGGAGATGGAGTCGCCTAGACCGTCTATAGAGGTCCGCTTCCTGGACTCTACAAAATTGTGAAGTCCAATCTAGGACAGGTCAACAGCTTAACAGCTGGCCCTTGATGGGCGTTACTATGTGTAACAGCTACGGGATGTGAGGTAGAATCAACCTAATGAATTATAGGACTATAACAAAAATGAGGAACATTTCTGTGTTAGTATCGGACATTTATTTTATATGTGACATTATTTTTATACATCTTCATGTGAAGGAACTGTTAATTATGTATATGGAAGTATGGATTTATAGAAGATAACACCTTGATTGAACAGTGTGTAATATATGGACAATTATATTCAGTGAAGAGACTGTTGGACATATAGTTATAATAATTGGAAATTTTAAATGTTCGCCTCACATCCCATGTACAGTGTACAATTTGTTGGAAGTAGATCAACCGACAGGACTTGGTATTACCAGCATGACCAATGTAAATATTAGTATAAGTAGTGTAGGAGTTAATTTGGTGATGGTAGGATTTGGACCATAGGTCAACTTTTAATGGTCATGTGTTGTTATCCCAATTTGGGAGTTTTTGCCTTCTTTGTACATTTTGTCTTTCCTTGTCGGGTTGATGTCTTTAAGGGGAAATAATCTATGTAGTAGTAGTTCATTGGAAATTTAGGGCGGTATTAATGAATTTGTCTTGAGGACAGTAGTTGATTAAACAATTTTGTGTTTTTTTAAACTGGTAGTATTCAGTATTTATTTTGGCTAAGTAAGTCAGAGCAGGATATTTTTTAATTTTTTTTTCATATAAGCTGTTAAGCTGTAGGTTTACCCATTGTTCCCATATTGTGGAAAGGTTACTAATCTGTTAAGTTTTGCTGTCTAGTTCCTTCATTTTTTAGGGAAGTTAAATGATTTTTGAATGAATCCATTTCCTAGATTCAGGGGGTAGTTATTTTTTGTTTTTTTTTAAAAAAAGATATCTTGTGTCATGCTTGAGTTAGTAAAAGACGTTGCCAGTCTTGCCCTGGGGAGTTAAAAGTTCTCTAGTGTCCCTTGTCGGAACTAAAGTTCCTCCTTTTTAAGATGGAGGGGGGTGTTGTGTAATTGCCCAGTAGTTCTAGGGGGTTTCCTCTGTCTGGTGTGATCTACTGGTAAAGAGCAGAGAGACCCGAATGGTGACGTGCATGGCCTGGTAGAAGACTGGAGAGCCCCGAATGGAGACATGACACAAGGGTCACGCTTGACCGGATACAGCCTCTTCCTGACCTTGATGATCACGGATAAACCTGAGATATACAATCCTAGATAAATCCCTGTAGAAGACCAAGCCTGAAGGTAAATATCTACACATATTTACACCTGTTATACACATAATCCTAGGGGTATACGTAGAGCCCAGCTAGACAGGCCAAGTAACACTTTAATATGTATGGTAAATTGTTTGCGAAAATCCGGTGAAAATATGATTTTTTCTCGCGAGTGATAATATTTGTTCACCTCAATCGTGAATGCTGACGTGCTATTTATATGTATCATGTGTATCAATTACAATTGAACTCATTGACCTGCAATGGAATTTTATTTTTACAAAATTTACTTCTGGATACTATCTTCTGATCATAAACAAGCTTCTGGCCAAGTTTCTTACAATTCCAGGATAGTTTAAGAAAGTTGTTAACATTTTAAAAACTTTAACCACAGAGTGAATGTTATGTTTCCTGGCAGAAAAAAACTAAGTCCATTTATAAGATCTTACAAGTAAAATACGGAAAAAATGGAATTTTATTTTTACAAAATTTACTTCTGGATACTATCTCCTGATCATAAACATGCTTCTGGCCAAGTTTTGTACATTTCCAGGATAGTTTAAGAAAGTTATTAAAATTTTAAAAACTTTAACCACAGAGTGAATGTAATGTTTCCTGGCAGAAAAAACTAAGTCCATTTATAAGTAAAATACGAAAAAAAAGGAATTTTATTTTTACAAAATTTACTTCTGGATACTATCTCCTGATCATAAACATGCTTCTGGCCAAGTTTTGTACATTTCCAGGATAGTTTAAGAAAGTTATTAAAATTTTAAAAACTTTAACCACAGAGTGAATGTAATGTTTCCTGGCAGAAAAAACTAAGTCCATTTATAAGTAAAATACGAAAAAAAATGGAATTTTATTTTTTCAAAATTTACTTCTGGATACTATCTCCTGATCATAAACATGCTTCTGGCCAAGTTTCTTACAATTCCAGGATAGTTTAAGAAAGTTATTAAAATTTTAAAAACTTTAACCACAGAGTGAATGTAATGTTTCCTGGCAGAAAAAACTAAGTCCATTTATAAGTAAAATACGAAAAAAAAGGAATTTTATTTTTACAAAATTTACTTCTGGATACTATCTTATGAACATAAACAAGCTTCTGTCCAAGTTTCGTACAATTCAAGGATAGTTTAAGAAAGTTATTAAAATTTCAAAAACTTTAACCACAGAGTGAATATTTGTGGACGCCGCCGACGACGACGCCGACGCCGACGGAATGTAGGATCGCTATGTCTCGCTTTTTCGACTAAAGTCGAAGGCTCGACAAAAACGATAAAATAAAATAAATTAAATTTGGATAGATTTAAAATTTGTTTTCCATAGCCGCTAAAGATGTGTTAAATGTCCCTTATAGCTTTGATTATATGTTTTACATGTATAGAAATCAATATGGTTAATACGGCAATATTTATAATTTTAAAATAAAAAAATGTAGCCCGGCCCGAATAAAAGCTCAGAATAAGTGTCTGAAATAAGCCCTAAAAAAATATAAAGCAGTTTTATATGGGGATAAGTTTGACAAGTGTGTGTATAAGGAGTTCCCGGCTAGGTTTAGAGTACATGTATATCATGTATATTAGCGTTATTATGAAGTAATGTGATTCGTAAAACTACGGGTATTGAAAACAATTGTGTATGCATGAATGATTTCACACCTAACTGATTTAATAATAAAAAAAAAATAATATTACAAATTGTCAACTGTTAATTCAGTTATAAAGATACGTTTGGTTTACAAATACATTGGGTAATTTTTCGCTTTTTCTGTTAGCAGTTATATTTTATCTAGTGAAATTGCAGGTATCTATGGCTGGTTCCGATTTTATTTGTTCGAAGAGATAATGGCGAGGAAGTGTTAAAAAAATATATAAATTCAGCACATTCACTAAATAACCGAGGAATACAAAAATGTGTTCAGCGGCAAATATTTCAAAAAACTATTTTTTTAAAACAATATACATCTAAAATTAATGTATTAAATGGGAACGAAATTGTTTCTCTTTGTCACAACCTTATATTTCACACGGTAAAATTGTTTTACAAATAATTTAACCTTTATCCCGGGCCTGGCTGTCAGACAATTTGTATCCGTGACTTTTAAGTGTACACGTATATCAATGTTTTGAAGTTGCTACGCTTATAAATAAGCTAGGCCTATACAATGGTTGAAGCTATTATATTTTAACTGTTACAACTTTTTCTGCGTTTAAACAGTTTATTTATGACTGTTTCAACGTTTTCCGTGTTGGGACAGTAATAAAATAACTGTTACAACTTTCAAATAGTTGCATCAGTTTTATTACGACTGTGACAACTCTTTAGGCGTTTAATCAGTTTATTTATGACTGTTGCAACGTTTTTCGAGTTGGGACAGTTGTAAATCAACTTTTACAACTTTGAAATAGTTGTATCAGTCCTTTAATGTCTGTGGCAGTTATTTCTTGCGTTGTTGCAGTCGATTTATGTTGTAGACAAACACTTTTAAAGTTGGGACAGTTACAAAATAACTGAAGCAGTGAAATTTAACAACTGTTACAACTTTAACAGGCCTTATCAGTCTTAGAACGACTGTTACTGGTATGGACAGACGTTTTTTCGTCCAGTAGTGTTAACCTTGTTCCAAGATTTACAGTCCGATGTCAAGGCTTACACTGAACACTTTATGCAAACCTTTTTATCTTCTAGACATTTTCTGCAGGACCTCAGAGAAGGATGGATACTAGTTTTGCCGACTGTGATACAATGACCACATACTTTTGATTCACGTATACATGTTTCACAAATGGAGCTGCATTCATGGTTATATTTGACAATATTGTCGACATACTCGACGCCTTCGAGGCAGTGTAGACATAATTGGCATGTGAGCATTGTGTTAAAGAATAATTCTTTCATAAAGATACCTGTTTTTCCTGCCTTTGTAAGGTAATCAATAGCTTCTTCTTACTTTGTTGCATAATGTAGCCAAATAGGAGACGGCAGCCTCTGTGACAATGCTCCCTCTCAGATCTTCTGGTTTCGGATCTGGATTTGCTTTTATGTATACTCCATCATAATCCCGACTGCCTCCTATTACTCGTTTAGTTCTATCGTCGACCTCAAATCCAGTCTTAAGTGCTGTTCCATCAAACGCCATACACATCGAATAGACCTGAGTAATTGCATTTTTGAGCAATGGTTCTACGCTTTCATTGCCATTAATAAGTTGTAGAATTGTACTCAGTAATTTACCAATTACTCCATTTGAGGTTGTAAAGTCCCCTTTCACTAACTGTCTTACTGAACGACTTGGTCCTCCTAGGTTCATCTTGTGATTTGACAGGTCATTTTGATAGGCAGACCCTTGTGAATGACACATGGGACCTCTAATGAAATTTGCTGTTTGTCTTCCCCCAAGAAATTCCACTGTATTGTGAAACTCTGTCACATCGTTGTCATATTCATGGCTAGGGTTGACTTATAGACAGGGTACAAAAAGGAACATCGGAATCATTAGATCATTAGATTCAGTGGAACTAACATCTTCATTGTGTTCAATTTCATGTTGATTTCTGTAATCTCTGTTTACTTCCTCATCCGAAATACTTAAATGCGACCAACTGTACTTGATAAACCGTACAAATCGGTGTCCATTTCATCTGGAACTGTTTCATTGCTGCAAATAAATGTATGAACTACATTCGCAACTTTATAAGCACATCAATTTGCTACTTAGAAATTTATTCAATTAAAATTATGATTAAAAAAAAAACTTCTGTGTGTTTATTTAAATTATGAATTAAAACTCTCTTCTCAGGTGGTTTTGGGAAATACATTATTATACTTTTTGGTCACTTCTTTTAAAGGTTTTTTTCATTTAACTCTGAGTGCTCACTTGTTTTGCTACACTTTTTGATGAAACGTAAGCACAGTTAGAAGTCAGGCTATCCTGAATCTCTTTTAAAAACTTGTGTGTGCTTTTTGTATACAGTTTTCCTGTATTGGTTTATGGCGTTCTTTTTTTTTCTTCTTTTTTTTTTTATTAATATGCAGTTAGTCAAAATTGGTATTAGTGCTTGAACACTTAATGTCTGTTTTCAAATGAATAGGGATTGTATCTGAAAGACGTATACCTCGTATATTAGGCCATAGTACGTTATGTTTGTTTCGTATTTTTTGTGTGATGTTGCCTTTTTTATAAATATTTTCGGCTTGTCTTTTATATTTAATTTAGAAAACAGAGAGTTTCTTTTGAAACGCTTTTAATGTTCATGACTGTAAATTTTGTATTTTATAGTTATTCATAATTTCTTATAATACAATATTCTGAGGTGCTTACATAGCCAGAATGCATTCCTATTGTTCATTCATAGGAATTAAACATATCTTTAAATTCAAGCCAAACAATCTTTGGATCCTGTATCCATTAACCGAAATTTTAGTTTGATTTTTAACGCCGTATTTATCGTGATTGCCCATCTAATGGTGACCACCCTCAATTGGTGGATGAGGTATTACCTCTGTGGAATGACTAGAAATTGTTATAAATTAAGACTGAATTCGACAGATTTCTATTTAGAAGGTTT
The DNA here is from genome assembly GCF_036588685.1 of Mytilus trossulus. Lineage (NCBI taxonomy): Eukaryota > Metazoa > Mollusca > Bivalvia > Mytilida > Mytilidae > Mytilus > Mytilus trossulus. Next base: position 25,772,253 of record NC_086385.1, on the reverse strand, counting down.
GAACTCACGGCCTTCGTGTTAACAGGCAAAATACAACTAGGTTCAGCTGTAATACCCCCCCCCCCCCCCACTTAATCTGCTGACGGGATGATTCATCTTCATCTAACTTATTTCTTTCGCTGTCTCAATCATTATTTATTCAACATTTTTGTTTTGGAACATAGTTTAATTCTCATCAGTTACTTAAACATGATTGTTTTATTCATATATTTGTAAACTTATAATACATATCAATATAACAATTATTATATATAAACAGTGTTATATAGGTTATTCTAAATAGAGTGTCAATAGATATATGTGAGGATGTCATATACTGTCCGACATTTCGGTTATGTACGAAAAAGTCACAACACAAAAGTACTGCAATGTTTACCCCGAAGACTCAATATGTCAGGTCTTTTAAATGTTTTTTTTTTACATTAAATCTATTATTAAAACGATTGTTTATTTTTCAGGGCGGTCAAATAGAGGTTCAAACAATAGCTGTTATTGATAAGTGCTGATGGCGAGGCTGAGATGAGATAACGAGACGCAAATTACATAAAGAATGTTTTATAGTTAATAAACAAATCAATACATTAATATGATGATGATGATGATAATGATGATTATGATGATGACGATCATGATCGAAAACATATTCAAGACTTGAACACAATAATGTGATATGACATTAACCTTGCTTTGCATAGCATAGTTCTGATTCCTTGTCCAATTTTAAACGTTTGGTCCATATTTGTTTTGTCAGCATTTCAAGTTTTGGACTTTCAAATAGTTTTTCCTTGACTATAATTGAAAAGACAATATTTGTCGAAATGTGCATCTTGTGCAGTAATAGAGAGGTGATAGATACCAATGGTACATTCAAACGCATAAGTCGAAAAAATAAACCGACAACGCCATGGCAAAAAAGAAAAAGAAAAAGACCAAAAGACACACAACAGTACTCAAACACAACATAGAAAACTAAAGACTGAGCAATACGAACCCTACCAACAAGGGGTTATAATTGGTACTCTTAATGTAATTCAACAAGACCAGCAACCTCTATGATCATTGGTTTAGAGAAGAAGATAAAAGTCCACAGAAGGTCAGGGTATTCTACTCGCATCACTATTTTGACTCCGATCCTGTGGTCATTGCTCTTTCAGCTAAATGCCGTGTACTTAGCAAAGATGTAGCAATTTAAAAGTCTCTGGTTCGACCGGGCTAGGAACAAAACCACTATTTCCTCACTTGAAGCAAGCATCAAAATGGTTATATAGAACGTATATTGCCTAATATGTTATAATAATTGCTAAGTTTTAGCTTTTTGTTTTCATGTCTAGTTCTATACCTATACAGACTCTACTCAAGTGAACAAATCGAAAGAATTAACGGTATAAGATGTGTTGAATTGACAATTGTACTTCTAAAGATTGTCTGAATGTTTAACCGGAGAGATTCACATTCCCTTTTATCCCAACACATACCCTTCTGGAGCACCTGATATCACCTCGGTTTTTTGGTGGAGTTTGTGTTGCTCAGTTTTTTGTTTTCTTTGTTGTGTTCTTCATACTGTTGTTTGTCCTTGTTCATTTTTCGTTTTTTTGACATTGCATTTTCAGTTTGTTTTCATATTAGGATATAATCTTTTGATCAGTTTACTTGAGGTCTGGAGCTGGCAAATAGTAACTGCAAGCAGTCCTTTGTTAATTATGTTAATTTATGTTCATCATTGTCATTTTTCTAAGTTTCTTTTGTTACCTATTCTAAGATCGGACTTGAACTCATTTTAAACTGATTTTAACTGTGTGTATTGCTGTGTGTGGTTATTCAACATTGGCTAGAGGTATAGGGAGAGGGTTGATATCTCACAAAGTATGTTTAACCCGACTGCATGTGTGCGCCTTTCGAAAGTCAGGAGACTTGTATTATTTCTAATGTCGGTTCGTGTATATGTTTCGAAGTTTTAAAATGTGACGTCCATTTTCGCTGAACTAATATCCATCATTTTTTATAGGCTAGCTGAAGCCCGCCTCCGGATGTGAGATTTTCTCGTTTTGTTAAATAACCAGTGGTGGACTTGGGCTGTTTTCTACTCTTTGGTAGTGTTGTTTCTCTTTGACACATTCCCCGTTTCCATTTTCGATTTAATTTCGACTTATGAGTTTAATATCCATGTGGTATGCTTCGCCTCTTTTCTACACATAAATGTCCTTGTGTTTACTAAGGTGTTATGTTTTTTCTTCATTTGGTTGTGTAATGGATGCATTAGCGTCGATAAAAAATTAGTTTAGGTAACTGAGAGTAAAGTTTGATTTGTAAAACAGGTCTATATGTATACTAAGTAATGCAAAAGTAAAATGTAAATATGAATTTGTATAAAAACTTTAATCATCAATATTTTGTTGACAGACGTCAATTAAACTTCATTAGGAATATAATATGTTACTCCAGGACTGCATATAAAATAAGGAGTTTAATATGATTGCCAATGAACAAACAATTCATTAGAGACCAGATAACGTAGATGTTTGTCACATAAAGTCTCCGACGGCCTTCACAAATTAGTAAAACCAATACTGCATATCAAGCGTATAAAAAGCATAGACAAGGTTAACTTTAAAAACAATTCAATCGAGGAAACCAACGGCCTTATTTATGTTCAAAACAACAAGAGAAAAATACATGTGATTAGATGCACAAACCACTACCATCGAATTACTGGCTCCTCAACATGGATGGTCACATATTGTGTGTCGCGGGTTGAACATATTTGCTGACGGCTAACCGCCTCAAATAGACAGTTGGGTAGCGGCACAACGTAATAACAACCTATAAACAATCGGGTGTGAAAAGTATAAACGATATAAGGAGGGGCTAAAAGATAAAGACTAGAAAATAAAGGACAATAATATAATGAAAGAAGAAAACGGCCTAAAAAAAGTTATGAAAAATAGTGACCTAATACGGTATATTATTCCTTCGCTCTCACCTCATATGGAATGTACTGACCCCATATAAATCGTATTCCGTCACTAGCACACGGCGTAACGAATTTATTTTAATGTGCAAAATATAGACTAGTGACCTATCAAACTTCAATAACGTTAGCATTAAGAAACTTCTTCCATTGATCCTACAAAAACAGATGTCAACAATAACAACTTGTTAGGTGTAAATGTGTTTTATGAATTTATTTCAATCTTCATCATCAATTTTTTCTTCTGTTGAAACCTTTAAGATTGTTCACAGTATCGTTTTGTGTTTATAAATGGACGTAACACCACTACTGACCATGTATGAAATAAGCTTCTCCTCCCTACTAACCTAATTTGGAATAAACACGGTCTCTACGCGGACTCTTTTAACTTATCATTTTCCTAGAAATTTATAGGAGGTAAGATAAAGGCATTTTCTTATGTACGTAGATAGTGATGTATTAAACCTGGTTTTATAGCTATATCAATACAGTGATGGAAGATCCAGTTCTTCATTTTTAATTGAAATTCAAAGGAACATAGAACAGACGTATGCATATCCAGGATTTTATTTGGTTAGTGTCGTGAAGGTATATGTTGTGTTTTTAAATGAACTGCTAATGCCTAATTCATTTATCAAGCAGTTTATGTAATGAGATTTACACACAAAAATGATGTTGTTAAAGGCTTTATCTGCGAGGACAATAACATATTTGTCATTGAGGTAGGAAAAATGTTTTGCAACATTTGGGTCTTTAAAGATTGACGTAGCATTGGTATTGATAAACTCATTCAGTTTCTAATTTCTGTATCAACGGCATCACAGCCTTTATTCATTCGGTAAGAGTATCTACGTCTTCAGTTTCGCGTTTAGTCCATTGCCTAGCGTAATCAATGACTGAATCAATCAGTATTTTGAAGTTGTATGTCCTATTGATGAATTTAGACTCGCCATATTTTGAACCTTTGGATAACAAATTTCGCAGGGAAGTGTTATTCACAATGCTGAGGTCACCGATAATAACTTGAACGTGGCATGCCGTATTATATGTTAATTGGGAACATGCACACGTGCAGTCAGGAGGTTTAGAGTTGAAGAGGTCTATAAAGAGACCCTGTAAAACGTGTTTGTAATTAATTTTTTTGGACAACTGGTTTGGTATAGGTATACGAAATAATTAGTACAGACAAAAATAAGAGGTATTTTCGACTGGAATAATTTATGATGGAGGATATTGCCCAAGTTGATGCCGTCGAAACTTTTGTTGGCAAATGAAAGAGTGAAAAAGATCTTTTCTCTTTTTCATCCTTTCCAATGCGAACTGGTTTAAAACGTATGTGACTTGCAGTATCCGAATTGATACCTATAAGTTTGTATTGGTATGAATAAAGGTTTGTAAGACTGGTTTCAAAACATAAATGGAACAGATAATGATGTTTTGAAAGGAGTAATGAATAAAGGTTTGTGTGAATATGACGAATCGGCTTTTGTATAAATGGCAGCAAGTCATTAATAGAGACATAATGCAGAGTATGTGATGTATAATGACGATAGACCTGACTGCGTCTACGTCAAGGAGTAGAGTTGAAAATATCCATTATATTTACCGAGCCTCAGGAAGGACTAGATGTAATATCTATACCACCAACTTTATCATTGCAACCATAGAGTGTCGCAGTTTCTAACCGTCGAATCCAGTAGTCTTCCTTTTGTTTACGGAAAGACATTGATATATTTGTAAACCTTCGTGATATGAACTTAGGAAAGAAGCTAATCTTCATGCTCCAGAAATAATATGTATCGTAAAAAAGTTTTATTTAAAACATAATTCTGTACCTAAAAGTGTCAAAGTCAAGATACATGAACATACTTTTGAATTCGACCTGACAATTGTACACTGATCGCAGCAACCTTTTTTGAAATTTTAATACGTATATAAAACGCTAGCTTAACTAGAGAGTCTTAGTTTAAATGGTAATCATGTCATTAAATATAATGCACGCTATAGAGAAAGTGACAATAACTAAAAACGTTAAGCATTCATACTAAACGTTTCTAATGAGTGTACATGTTGCCTAACAACCCATAAATTAATATAGTAAATACTGGCCTATACATTTAAACGGTAGTCATAACTAACCCTCTTCAGACTGGCCGACGACATCTTTTACTAAATTTTCTTCTGTGATGTGTCCTAGATATGCTCGATTATATTTATCAAAGGTACCAGGCTTATAATTAAATACGCCAGACGCGCGTTTCGTCTACATAAGACTCATCAGTGACGCTCAGATAAAAAAAGTAAGAAAGCCAAACAAATACAACGTGGAAGAGCATTGCTGACTCAAACTTCCAAAAAGTTGTGCCAAATACGGCTATGGTTACCTATGTGTGGGAAAAGAAAAAATCCTAAGTCTTTCGAATGAACTAGGTGCCATTTGAAGTTAAACACACTATTATCAATCAATAACTCAACCAATTTATCCTTTCTGTCTTCCTTTATCCTCTCATTCAACTAATCAATGAACTCATAAATCAGTTCATCATTTTTGTTGCTCTTGCCGTATAGTTGCTGGTTCATTGACACAAAAAGCATAATTATGTATTCTTTTATCTATATGTATCGCACTTTCCGTTTTACATGACAGGCGTTTGTATAAATCATTGAAAGTTTGCAGTATGATCTATTACGGATGAAATAGGAACAAGTTTTAGAAAATATCTTTTATTGAGGATCAAGCAATAAAAAGACAAAAGAAAACTTTATATATACAATGTATTTTAATCCATGCAATGAAAAAACCCCAGACAATTGATTGATAACAGAGATAAAAAAAAAACTACACTGTTTTTGGAATAAAAAAAAATAAACAAAGACGTATGGATACTTTTGAAAATTTAAGGCAAAAGGAATGTACATTACAGTGAAACTAAAAACAATGCACAGCGTTTTCAAATTAATGTTTTTATTCTGACATCACAAATTAAAAAGAAATATTTTTGTTAAGTTTATTTATTAAATCAAGCAGATTATATGTACATGTAACCTATAAAAAAAATCTCATTTATATTTAACAGGAATTTTCAATCAGAGTAAAATTTGTTGTCTTCTACACAATTGTCAATACAACATTATGTTTCATAAGAAAAGTTATTGGTCAAAAGGTCATATTTGTGTTAATTATATATTCACACTGTCATTTTTTCTTATAAATGTAAACTTCATTACCTAGTGTTATAACTACTGACTTTGTTATGTGATCGTAACAAATACGAGGGTTAAATGATGACGTTTTGATATTTGTAATTACTACTTCACTTTTCTCGCCATTAGAATCTACCTTAATAACACTATATCTCGAGATATTATCTTCCTTTCTACACAGCACTAGCACATTTCCTTCGTTATCTATGGTAAGATATGTTAGATTTGTCATACTCGGATCAGTAAAGGTGAATATATTATTACCGTCACTATCAATACAGATCAGCTGACTATGTTCTCTAACGATACAGTAGATATGTTGTGAATCAACATCGTAACACATATCATATGGAGTGAAACTAAGTGTAATATGCCTCTTTACACTTCCTGACATATCAAGTACCACAATACCAAATTTATCACCAATGTAGAATTCATTTTCTATGTATACAAATGCATCTGAACTGTATGGTATTGCAATATTCCGAATGTATTGAACATGGTTTTGTTGAATGTCAACTATAGCCAAACTTCTGTTTATAAGGAGCACCGCAACAGTATTTTTGTCCACTACAGTCATTTTCAAAGGATCGTCTTCTAAATGTATATTATGTCTTTGTATCCCAGTGACAGAAAATGTCTTTACTACCTGTTCTACTGTTAATGATACAATTAACTCCCCATTGGGTAAACATTTTATATCACTTGTTATATCAAGATGAAAATGCTGTGTCACTTTGAATTTACAGTTCAATTTGAAACTATAACTTATAAGTTGCATTGCGTGGCTTAGATACTTTTCCTCGTGTGTTCTGGAACAGTCCTTACAAAAATATTTATTGCAATCATAGCACTTGTACTCTGACATGATTTTACAGCTGTTGCACCTAGAAAAAGAACAAAATAATAATGAAATCAACGCCAACTTCATCTTCAAATATATTAACAAATTATTCGTTTAAAACATAATTGATTTCAACTTGGATATAAGAAATTTTTTTAAACGATTTTTGTTTATTCTTCGCAGTTTTAATTTTAAAAAAAACCAGAAATGAAATAATCTGTTATGAGACAAAGAAAACGTCAAATATTTGCAGACTTCATTTTTCAATTGAGACTGTTTTCTTCCGAAATTACATAAACATGATGATATAATTTCATTCATGAATTTAGTTTGAGTTCTTTGTTAAAAATAGTAATAAAATTATGCACTGAGGTTCAATTTATACAATGCAATGAAGTGCATTTTTTTCGTCTGTGTTTCTTATTTTTTTGTGTTTTTCAACATACATGAAGGATGTACCATGACGTTATAAATGGTGACTTGGATTGAGAGTTTTCTCATAGGCAATCATACCATATCTTCTTATATCTATAAATACCGTTATAATTTGAGATATCAAAAACATGACGTACCTTATTTGTCTTTTGTTTTCTGCAAAAAGGATGCAAAGATCTTATTGAAATGAAAATTTACATATAGTAAAATCTATATGCACAAATGCACAAAAAACTACAGCAACTTACCAGCAATGTAAGCAATATTCCATATACGATCAACAACAAATGAACGTTTTTAACGACATTGACTGGCTATACAGCCCTTGCACGGTACGATTAGGGAGAGGTAAACATTTGCAAGTTTTCCAACGGCCTTACAAATTTTCCTTTAAATTGTGTGGTCACAGTTGTTTAGAACGTAAGATTTGTGTTCTATATTCTTTGCTCCTGTGACAGCTAACATCCATTTTCAGCCGCAACAATGGTGCGGAAGTTTTACTTGTTAAAGAGTAATCGAAGAAGCAGAATAATAAATAGTTGTTAATAATCATACTAAACACACATTTGACAAAAAACATCAATCTGTTTAGTCATTTTCTCTCCCAACGACGATTTCAGGAGTTGAAGAGATGAAAAAGTGAAAAATACTGAATTCAAAGGAGAATTCAAGACTGATTGTCCGTTACAAAATGTCAAAATCAAAAGCTGAAACACATCAAACGAGTGGAAAACAACTATCATATAACTGACTAGATACAGGAATTTTAAATAAATAATGGATTAAATTAAACGCTTCCTTAACCTCCCTCTGAGTATGACATAATGTGTGATTAAAACAGACAGACATAATTAGGTAAAATTTCAAATTAGGGTTACAACAGTCAAAAGTAAAATCCGAAGAAAATTCAAAACGGAAAGTATCTTATTAAACGACAACATTAAATGATAAAACACATCAAACGAATGGACAACTTATGTCATATTTCTGGCTTGGTACAGGCATTTTCAAATGTAGAAAATTGTGGATTTTATAGCGCTAAATCTATCACTAATATGACAATCGCATAAATCTCCATTATAATTTTTGTGATTTTACCTCAATCACTATATGAACTAACTAACATGTCAACAAAGAAAACCAAAATGGAATATAGACAAGGAAAGAAACCCAAAAATGAATACAAATATAAACGCAACAGTAGTATACCGCTGTTCGAAATTCATAAACCGATTGAGAAAAAAACAAATCTGGGTTAAAACTAAAACTGAAAGAAACGCATCAAATATAAGAGGAAAACTACGACACAACAGAAAAACTACATTTAAATGTAACATACACAGAAACGACTTATAATATAACAATGGACATTTTCCTTACTTAGTACAGGTCATTTTGAGAACAAAATTGTGGGTTGAACCTGGTTTTGAAGCATGCCAAACCTCACGCCTTAATGGCAATGTTAAACATAACATTAAAATGACAACATTACATGACAGAATTACAATACAAATATTTGAAGAATATATAGGACAGAGAAACACACGAATTATAGCTAACAAAAGGTATCAGGCCTAAAATTTAATACGTCAGACACGCGCGTCGTCCATACAAGACTATCCAGTGACGCTCAGATAAAAAAAGTTCGAAAGACAAGTACAAAGTTGAGGAGCACTGAAGAGCAATGAAGAGCTCTGAAGACCAAAAGTTCCAAAAAGTTGTGACCAATACGGCTTAGGTTTTCTGCCTGGGATAGAACATCCTTATTATTTGGAATAATTAATACTTTTACAAACAGAAAATTTTATAAAATAGATACACATGATAAAACTGAAGTGGTGACTAACTACAGAATAACAACGGATATAAATTGGCCACAGATCATCAACAAAATAACGGAATGCATAAGTACCGAGACTAGCAAAAAATATATCATCAAAATAGGCCTAAACAGTAATGGTAATAATTAAAAAAAAGACAAATAAGAAATCAAAAACATGTAATCTAGATGATAAACAACGTCAGTACCAAGAGTTTATACGTATAGACCATCATGCTTTATTTGTGAAGTTGATGCGAAATCAACAAGATCTTGATATCTTTAGATGAACCTTTTTTTTTTTTTAGAAAAAGACATAACTTCGATTCGTCAACCTTCTGATCAGACACTTGTGACATTTTAAAAATCCCGAGCTACAATATTTTTGATAAAGCATGCCTTTTGAAATGAATATCCCATATGCAGGTAAAGTTGGTAAATTACTGCTTGGGTGAGGAACATTGATAATATTTAAGTTAAAATCGCCTTTTTGTCAACATTACTGGTACTGAGATGATCCCTGATGCCATATTCTAGATAGTAGTCTAAAAATGACATCAGAGGGTCGTGTCTATTGTTTCCTTAATTTCTGGTTCTGGAGGATCAGTGGAGGTCACCCAGATTAATGAAACAAATATAAGTCTTGAGAGGAAATCTCCTTCGCCTTATAGTGCAGTAATTTAGTCCTTATTTCAATTTGTATTGATGTACATGATATGTTTCTTTGAAATATTATTTATACATATTTGTTTGTGAATGGCTATCTGAAATTTTTTTCATGGTACTAGTTATTAACGTTGAGTTTGTTGTCCATGTCTGTTTTTGTTTTGCTATTGGTAATGGATCAATTCACGAGGCTAAGTACTCTGAGGATGTTTTCAAAAACCATACTCTTAGACAGGGTAATATTTATAATGGATCATACTTGTCCTTTTCTGTAAATTGTCATTCTATCAATGTTTAGTCGATCAATTCGTCGATCAAAAAATAGGTAGAACGTTACATACTGGTTAACGAGTATGTCTTAGGTAAGGGTTTGCGTCAGTGATATTTGTTTGATATGTCTATAATATTTTTGGTGCTCACGTAAACTTGGTGTTTTCAGATATTTTACAGGATATATAAAATACCTACAAATATAAGAATTTAAGTATGAAGTTGAATATAGAAAGAAATAGAATTCACGTGTGATACCAGTTTTAAAGGGGAAATATGTACAAGAGCTGTACTCACTAATTTCTAAATCAACGTCTTCGTCCTGCAAAATAATCATGGTGTCATTAATGTGAGCCAATTCTCAAACACTATCAGCATATATTCAAATGCACAACAGAATTTTGAAAATCATTAATCATCGTTTTTTTTTCTTCGAATTCTAATATTTCAATAAACAATTCAACCTAGCAGCAAAGACAGCAATATAACTTCATAGGGAAATTTTCGTGTCGTAAGAACCATTATGAATATGAAGCTTATAAAAGTGTTCTTCTGAATGATGCAGGTGATTTTAAATGTTCTAATTAAACACTACACTTTATCTGCTAGTATATAAGGCGATTTATCTTATGTTGTCAAGTTGGCATGTTCTCTTACATTTTTTATCAATATTATTTGTACATACTGTTAACCAGCTGCTATGTATATCCTTGCTTGTATGCATTGTTTTATGTTCTTTACAGAGATATTCACCAGTTTCCATTAAAGTTTCCAAATGAATTCTGTTACTATTGTAATTTCCATTTGCACATTTAAACTTGATTGTATACGTTATATTTATACCATACCGTTGTTTAATTGAATCAACAATGTCTAACAGAACGTTTTTAACGTCACTGAAACAAATATCTTCGCTACAATTCAACTGTTTAACTTGCATAGCGACTGCATTTTTTGAGAGACAAATAACAAGTGTTTGGCTACCAGATGTGTTGAGTTGAAATTCTCCAATGTTGCGATATATGCGCAACCGTCTATTTTTTTCAACCAACAGTTCTTTGCGTTTTACAAAACTTACTAAAATATGATTGAAATATGATGGTGGTAAAAAAATTAAACTTTAGACAAAACCATGAGCTTTTTCTTTCATCTTCAGATTCCGATTTTCCTATAATGTTGTGTAATGGCCCCGCCTTAATCATGCAAGGCATATAAAAGTCGTTTCTTGCGTAATTATTTATCGGTCTCACAATGATATCAAACTTTTCCATGATTTGTTGAACAAATTGTTTACGTTCTGGTGAGTTCAAATCCGGAACTTTTTCTAATAATTTTTTAATTAATTTATCTGACAATTTGCCTGTACGTTCAAGGTCATCCCATTCTGGCATACCAATAGATTCATTTGTATACTGATGTGAAACAAAACATCTAAATGTATCCATTAACCATTTAGGATCTAACACAATGAAATTTCTCACATCCTCAAAAAATATGAGATTTCCAATATCATGTTCAAACTTTAGGAAAGAGTCTAGTTCTAAGGTCATCTGACTGTCATCATGGAAAGAACAATTCATTGCTAAATTTTTAGCATCAGTATACGAAATAACATGTTCCGGTGACTTCGTGTCAATTTCTTTTTCAAGAACTACCCAACGAGTTGGAAGATTATCTCCCCAAGTTGTTAAGGCCTTAGCATGACGAACGATATCTTCCCGCAGACTTTTAAATTCTTGTTTATCATCAGATGGAAGCGTATTTGATACATAATGTATTTTTCGAAGATGCCTCCGTTTTTCATGTCCAGAAAGGATAATGCTCACATTACGCTCAAATTCCATCTTCTGTTTCTCTACCTACAATAGTAATTTGACAGAACTTAACGAAACCCATTTAGATGATTAGATTATTTGTAATTGGAAAATTAATGAATTGTGAAAACACTAGAATCATTATATCTGCTAAAAAATCTAAAACTCTTGATTTTTGTTCTATGTTTTTGGTCGTTATACATGGAAACAATTTAACAAGCAAAAGCAATAGCAACAATATTCATGACATTATATGTTGTACTTGGGTGTTCTCGTCTTTTAACAGTATACCATTTTTCCGGCAAATTTATTAATAATTAATAATTAAAATGTTGGTACATCTGGTGATCCGTTTATTTGGCAATCGCCATGGCAGCAGCAATGAATAAAACATCTGTTGTTTGACCTGCCAGTCAAAAGCGTTTTTTTTAGATATACTTTTTAACAAAAATTGTATATCTTGTAAATTCAAGCTGACAGTAGTTGCATGTATGTATAATTGAATTTTGTGCGCATATTTGCAAAGCAAATATTAAAACCCTTTAAGGATATATTCTACTGTCATACAAATAAAACCTACCTCTGAAACTTTGTCGATCCCAGTACCCACTATTATAACAGGTGGATTTAGTAAGTTATTTTCGTTGTGGTGTTTTGATGTATTCGTATCGTCTCTGCTATAACAGTGTATGTTATCTAACCAGAAGTCAATATATTCTGAAATGATAGGGGACGCATGTATGTATAACAGTTGAAATATGATTTTTTTTTTAACATAAGAACGTTTATGAGATACATTTTTTTGACGAATAAGAGCTATAAGATACGTTTGTTCATAATTTGAATTTTCAATTGATAAACAAATCTTTTCAGCAATATGAAGATATAAAAATTGACCATATCCTTTGACTTTGACCTTAATTGTTTGTTCATGAATCAATAACCTCATATTTCTAGACTTTTGGTCTTTAAGATTTACTGTGTAACTGTTACAGCAACTTGCACACAAAAGAACAACAAAACAAGAACGTTAAAGGTAATTTCATAAAAGGGGAATTATATCAAAACTGACAAATTCAAAGGTTATCAACCAAAAGAACGGTAAAAACAGTCATATTTCCAACTTCAAAAATTCATTTTTCGAAGAAAACGATGAGTTAATCGTGGTTTATAGCTAGCAACATGTGAAAACCAGTCACTTGTATTGCCGTTGCTTAAAGGTGTATTATATTGACAACATTAGGTGAGCAAACAAAAAAAATAGAATGAAAGTACAATAATTGGGATCCAGCAACCAACATTTTGTAACATATTTTACAGATTCAATTAATATTTTATAGTGTGCCTTTCTATGTTGTGATGTTATACTGTTGTTTTAGGTGAGGTTGAAAGTTGATACTTGATAAAACATTTGAAAACTTTAGCAATTTTTAGCACTTGATCTAAGTCAGGAGCCTGACGCTCAGTGGTTGACGTTTGTTGATATGGTTGATAAGTGTTTCTCGTTTCTCGTTTTTATATAGATTAAACTGATGTCTTCCCCGTTTGAATAGACACAAGCCATTTTGGACTGTCATAGCCTGCTGTTTGATGTGAGCAAAGGCTCTGTGTTGAAGACCTTACTTTGATCTATAATCAAGATAATGGTTTACTTTTTATAAATTGTGATTTGGATGGAGGGTTGTCTCATTGTCTCATATCACATCTTCTTATATCTAAATACAACACAACTGACTAAAATTTCACAGAAAAAATTAACATAAACTTTTTTCATTTGATGGTAGATTGAGAAATATACGCCAATTAAAAAGTGTTTGTACTTGTAAATGCATACCGTAAATGGTAAAATCAAGTAAAATATAAATTCAGAAAGGTGAATACACCAACTAATAATGATAAACATGTAAATATTTCATTGTTATATTGTATTTATAAGACAGTGTGTACAGTAATGTAAATCGAAAAAGGCAATTAGAACGGTTACCAGATCACCATATTAAAACCAAAGATGAATAGAATATATGACTCTACTTATCAATGTAGTTGCCGGTTTTATCATTATTTCGAAGGAAGTCTTAAGTACTGCAATTTTTCTACTCGAATTCTGCTTCTTACAATATCATAGAAAATTCGGATTTATTTGATCAACCATTGCATAAACATGGCATTCGTCATTAGAATTTATTTTGCATACCTCCAATACTATCGAATTCTTTTTCTATCATGTTATCAAATGTTTTATTTGCAAAATCTTTAGATATATCTACAACCAACAGGTAAACAGCATTTGAACTTAGAAAGGTTTGATGTGTTGCATAGAATTCCCTCTGTCCAGCAAAATCCCAAAATCCACAGTTTGCAAATTGCTCCATATGATCAGGAGATCCAGGAGGATTTTGACCGGCTATAAGAAAGGAAAAAAATCCACTTGATTAACTGTATAAATGTATTACTATTGACATTGATCGAAGTCGGTGTAGAATGAATGCCGACGATAAAGAAAATTTATAACTTAAAAAAAAAATTAAAAAAAAATAATTTTTAGTTCAGACTTTTCATGCTTTTTTTATTATTTGATCAAAAATGTTTGAAATTAACTATTTCATATTTGAGTACCTGTCTTTGGAAGAATCATGCAGGTTCCTGTTGATGGGTGATTCATGACCCCTCTCCGAATGTCTTTTTATTTTGTTATGAAGAAGGTGTAGTATGAAATAAAGATTCATGTATTATTTGTTTTTTTTTTGTAACCTTGATTGCCATGGAAACCATCCTAACAAATTTTGCCTAAATACGTACAAAATTGGCCTTTGAAAATTGAAATATATGGGATTTAAAAGGACCATAGAAATAAAGTGAATCAATACAATCAATAGATAAAAACCCCAAACTAAACAAAAACTATAAAATTTTGAATTTACTAAATATTTTGTTTCCATAGCAACCATTTAAAAATGTGTTAAAATTCGAAAATGAAAAATTTCAAAATCTCCCAAATTTTTAAATCTTTTTATCTCCCAAGACCAACAATACCGTGGCATGTCTATGACAAATTTTAAGAGACAACATTTTATACATTTAACAAATAAAAATAAAGTCGTGTGTTTTTTTTTCTTTTAAAAACTTCTTAGTAAAAAATTGTCAATTTTCACCAAAATTCAGATTACCAAACAGATGAATAATGAAACATTTTGAACTGAAAAAGCTAAAACCTTCCATTTATATGTGCATTTCTTACACAAATTTGGTAGTTATAAATGCGAATATATGATTGAACGAGATATGTTGGTAGAGATGAATATCGTTCTCTCTGAGTATGGTACCCGTCCACCCTTTTTTTCTTCTTAAAAATTATCAAATTTATCAAAAATTTTAAAGATGGAATCTAATTGTGAACATTTTTAGCATTAAAGCATAAATTTCTTCAAAGGGTTAGGGCAATAATAGAACCCCTTTCCCCATTTTTTGAAATTAGATTTTTTTTTCAGAAATGAAGAATGTGTCACAGAGACAACAACTCAACCAAACACCAGAAAACCGCAGAAAAGCTGATGACTGAATGAAGGATTGCTGCGTCCCTTAATACATTTGAGTTGTGCATATTGATTTTTTTTTCAAATCTTGAGACACTATTTATTGATCTTAAAAATTAACCTCCATCCAGGTTTCATTTATATCTATGTCAAAATAAATTGTTTCGCTGAGCAGATCATGGTACGACAGCAAAAGTCGAACCCTGAACAGTTGGGGTAAATTTTGACACAATATTAAAGCTTGATACTGTCTGAATTTAGTCAATTCAAAATTTTAACGTTTTTGAAATGTTTGGTGTTTTGTTTATTTACGATCATGTAAAAACCCTAATTGTTTTTATCGATTAACTTAATTTCCATGGACTTTAAATTCCCTAATCTTGCATTTTCAAAAGGGTCTTTTTTCACATATTCAGGCAAAATGTTGTTTTGGTTGTTTCCATGGCAACGGGTATTATACAGGGAAAATAAAAACAGAATTTTACTTATCTACCAAAGTTCTTATATTATAGATAATAGGGCAAAAAAATACTTCTGGGACATATCATGAATCACCCTCTACATAATTTTTACAAGGACAGGTAATTGTAGAAGTCAATTGTGGATACGCGTTTAACAAATGGAATCATACATGAATATTTCCTTAGTATGTTAGTCAACACGGTTATGCTAACTATGAAATATTATTGTAAATTAACTGTGTGTGAAATGTTGAATTAATCGGTATATTAGGTTTGTTAACCCCAAGGTATGGATTACTATATCTTAACTTGGCACAACTTTCAAATATGGTGTTGATGCTCTTCACCTTTGTATTTGATTTTGACTGTTCGAGCACCACTAATCGTGCTAATGGTCCTTATATATCCTTGACTTTCAAATATATGGCTTCGTGAATTAAAATCCAAACATATCGCTTAGACGCATAGAATAATATGTTGTTTCATGATTTTTAAAGTTGAATGACTAGTTCAATTGAAATATTCATATAGTTCATGTAACACAATATTTGAAATAATAATTGAATGTCTAACATCATTTTTTTTAGTTTCTTTTAATTTCAAAAAATTGTATTCAACTAAATTGTCTAATGTTGAAACATTCATATTCTCAAAATATCTTTGACAAAAAGTAATAAAAATGTTTTCATTTTCTTCATTATTTTTGAATTCGTATTTTGTTTAATCATAATATTTACTATTCATCTTATAAAAATGTGGAAAATGTTGCAATTTCATCAAGTTCACTGATTATTCTTTACCAGTTAAATAGTTATAAAAACATCTATTGTTATCATATAAACATCCATTGAAATATTTGTGTTGGCATTCAAGGAATAGGTTACATAAAAATGTTGGCATTGGAGGAATACACCATTAAAAGATTAGCAAGGTGTTATTTTAATCTTTTGATCTTTACTCGAGTTTATTTTAACTCAAGGATTCACCGTTTCAGATGTTAACAACAAATCGAAAATATGATAAAAGAGTTTGAGACAGAAAACTAAACTGTTTGGGGAAGGAATATGATGGCAAAATATCTAAATCGCTGTAGTTTATTTTTTGTTTGTTCTGCGTTTGCTCAGTTATAAATAACTAGGTGAATATTGTGTTGTATCAATAAAATATTGAAATACTTTCAATTGATTGATTTTTAAAAATA
Organism: Mytilus trossulus; assembly: GCF_036588685.1. Classification (NCBI taxonomy): domain Eukaryota; kingdom Metazoa; phylum Mollusca; class Bivalvia; order Mytilida; family Mytilidae; genus Mytilus; species Mytilus trossulus. Next base: position 25,755,038 of record NC_086385.1, on the reverse strand, counting down.
ACAAGAATGTGTCCATAGTACACGGATGCCCCACTCGCACTATCATTTCTATATTCAGTGGACCGTGAAATTGGGGTCAAAACTTTAATTTGGAATCAAAATTAGAAAAAGCATATCAAATGGAACATGTGTACTAAGTTTCAAGTTGATGTAACTTTAACTTCATCAAAAACTACCTCGACCAAAAACTTTAACCTGAATGTTGCACTATCATTTTCTATGTTCAGTGGACCATGAAATTATGGGTCAAAACTATAATTTGGCATTAAAATTAGAAAGATCATATCATGGGGAACATGTGTACTAAGTTTCAAGTTGATTGGACTTCAACTTCTCCAAAAACTACCTTGACCAAAAACTTTAACCTGAAGCGAACGGACGGACGGACGGACGGACGCACAGACGGACGGACGGACGAACGAACGGAGGCACAAACCAGAAAAGATAATGCCCCTCTACTATTGTAGGTGGGGCATAAAAATTGCCCCTGAAAAACAAGCGTTAAAACTAAAAAAAAAAAAACTTTTTAAAATATCGTCGGTAACCTTGAATATTTAAAATGTCCAGAGAAAAATATAAATTGCATTTATATAGTTTGGTCTGCTAAAAGCAATTCAACAAGAGTATATATTGCACCAACCATTGCCAATTAATCACTCCTTCTTATATTTCTTCCGATAAAAATGTACATACTTATATACGAGTATATTTTTACATTTTCTTTTCTATTTATAGATATTACGTGGATTGATAAACCAGACAGCTGTCAATATGGCTTCACATAGAGAAATAATATTCTCAATTTAAAATCGCTGGTGATCTAGATCTATTATCTAACAGAATAAAAAGGTAATATTAATGAATGTGTGAATTCTTTTTTATTCATTATGAACATTATATCAATTGTTCATATTGGTAGAATTATACTGTACTACTAATGCAAGTGCTACAATATCTTGAAAATGGAAAGTTCACAATTGTAAACTTTAAATCATCTTTTTGGTCGTACAGTTTGTTCTTTACTGACAGATCGAAGAAGGAAGACGAAAATTATCATCCGTATCACATCTTGTAGTGCCAAACTACATAAATTTTGACAACGATCACTTAAATTTCTTTTGGTTACAAAAACGAAAGGGATATTAGCTATCCCTACCATCTGCCTATACTCAAGCATTTAAGTAAAAAGTTTTGTGTATTTAGAAGGTTTTTATTTAATAATCTATCTATATCATATCTAATATTCGGCTATATACATTCGTGCGTCTGGAACACTTTTCTGTTATTAGATGCTTTCAAGGAAAGGGTTTGTAGAATACAATTGATAAATTCAATAAACATGATAAATGAAGAATCAAATTATTATTTACTTGTACGGAAATGCCACTTTCCAGTCTCTATGTCAATTTGACATTTCCGCCTTTCAATATTGATCCCATCAGTGCTTTCAACATCATCTATCTGTTCATCCATCAATCGTCTTAATAAGCATGTTTTTCCAACTGATTTTTCACCCACAATCATAACTCTGATAGTATGCCGTTTCGTTATACCAGACTTTGCTGCCTTCAGAAACTCCTCTCTGTCTTGAATTGACATACGTTTTATTGTTTCTGGCATTTCTATCAATATAAAAAAAATATATAGTAAAAACAGAAATAAAATAGCATTATATTTGATAAATCAACAAATAAACATAGTCTTATAGTTACATTAGATGTAAGCTTAATTATTATACGTTATTCTGAGGTCCATCAAAAAAGTGCACAGGTAAAATTATAAAAAATTGATAAAATTGTGTTTTCATGATCCTAGCTAAAAAATGAAATTATAAGTATTTAATGTGTCTTTTTGTAACTTCATAAGGTTGTGAAGGAGGGACGAAAGATACCAGAGGGACAGTCAAACTGATACATTGAAAGAAACTGAAAACGCCGTGGCTAAAGATGAAAAAGAAAAACAGACAAGCAATAGTGCATATGTAAAGGCGTTTTTGGTCCTCAATGCTCTTAAACTTCGTACTTTATTTGGTGCAATAAAAATACTTTGATTCGTGCGTCACTGATGAGTCTTTTGGAGAAAAAACAGGCGACTTGCGAAAATATATAATTTTAATCCTGTCATCTATGATGATTTTATTAGCTAAGAAAAATATCAACGAAGAGAAATCATAACAACCGTTAAAGGGGGTAGGTCCGGTAAATGGCAGACAATTCCTACACATGTATTAAAAACTATTTGTGCGTTTTATCAGATATGTAATAAGTGCTTATCCATTGATACAGTGTTTATACTTAAAATGTCTATTTTTTTCAAATATAAAGGGCACTATTCTAGAATTTTGAATTTGAACACCAATTCTTATACAAGCTTTTGCTAATAGATAATCTACATTTTTGTACCAAGATAGTGTCAATGAATTCTATTAGCGTCTGCATTGATGACAAGATCATTTTATAGTTTGGTATAAGAAACCAATTTAATACTTAAAAATTTAATTCGTTCCAAGGGTTCTCGCTAAATACTGAAGACTACTGTTATTCCTTATAAACTTGATAACAATTGTTATTGGGACAGTACAATTTTTACTTTTCCAGAAAAAAAAATGCAAATACAATCTGTAGAAGATTTTGTAGTAGAAAAATGAATGTTTATCCAAAATTATCTTATATCTTGTGCCTTGTAAGCCAACTTGTTCAAAGAGTTGGAAAATTCAAACGGTCAAATTCGATAAAACGTTTTCAAGATTTTATAACTAATATGTTTTTTTGCAGGAATTAAACGGCAATGTTGAAAGAAAAGTTTGTTATCTGAATTGGCCAAAATGTTCACCTAATCAATAAGTAAAACCCGTTTTTGTTTTTTACATTTAAGTTATTAGTATTAGCATGATAATTCAGATTTACATATTTTTACTTAAAAATATGTTTATTGTATGCATTTTGACAGTCATGGGTATTTATAAAAGACAGCATGTGCTAAAACACGCAATGATGTATACCTGCTAGTGTTTTCGACCGGGTTTTTTTTGTAAAAAAACCCAAAACTGGTCATATTAAATGTTCCCTTAACATAACATTAAACGGTGAATATTTCAAAGACTTCGGCAGATGATGCATCGATCACTACCTTTTCGATGATGTAAATATAATAAATATTAAACAAGAGGAAAAAAGTATGTTTTTAAGACCTACCCCCTAAAGAACTAATTAACAATATCTTGTAACGACTGATTAATTATGTTCAACGAGAAAGATCACTTTTACTAACAAAACAACAGCTTCTCGCATTTTAATTCAGGTTGTAACGAGCTTCTACTAAATACCACACGAAAAAGTATATGAAAAGTACGTAGAAAAGTTCCTTTTTTAGAAATGAATCTTTCAGTTTTATCATGTTTGGATTTTCAAAAAAAAAAATCCTTCATCGTATCTGAAAAGAATCTAACTTAGTGTATACTTGTCTTGTTTTTCGAATGATGTGTCTCGAGCATTTCGTATTACACATATAAATTAAGCTGTCAATTAGTGATACATACTTAAAACATTTTGTCACACATACACATCAGTAAACGTTGTGCTTTAAACTGTGTTGAACTATGCACTTTATTAAATGTATTACCTTTAACGTGTACTTTACATATACTCGTAGCTTCATTAATTTTAATGCTATATGTTCCACTGTCTTCAAGACTCGTTGGTGCTAATGATAGGGTATATAACCATTCTTGTTTCCTTTCTATTGTCATCCTCGCTGATGAATCTATTTCTTCATCATCCTTAAACCACAGAGCATGACAGTTTTCTTCCACTGTTTCACACTCAAGTTTTATATCTATGCCTTCCATGGTTGTTATATCTATTAAACGTCGTTTGAATATAGCTATCAAAAGAGATGAACAAAAATAGTGCAGTAAACGCTTGGGGTGTCTGCAAAAAAGTTGCATAAGTCGATAATATTATGGCAATAAGAATATAAGACAAAATGACAAACTACATTAACAGTATGGAAACACCTTTTTTCAGATTATATCGGATATGTTCTTTATGTCGAACCTACAATACCCATCCTTTGTCACGAATGTGATCTACCGAATTACACTTTTTACCTCATGTATGTGCCAAATGTGGAGCAGGATCTGATTACCCATCCGAAGCACCTGAGATCACTCCCGGTTTTGGTGTGGTTCGTGTTGCTTAGTCTTTAGTTTTCTATGTTGTGTCTTGCGAACTATAATTTGCGTTGTCAGTTTAATTTCAATCTATCATTTTGACTGTCCCTATGATATCTTTCGCCCTCTTTTATGTGCATGAGACAAATCGAAGACATATCTTGTTTTCTTAGAAACGCTTCACATACGACATTTAACAAGTATTCAAGTAATTTTTCGATACAACATTAACACAAACAAATTATGTCTGGTTTTATATAAAGCAAATTAAGATTCACGTTATGGTAATTATAAAAAAATGTAAATTCTACTTATTACTGCATATAAACAATGCATTTCTTGAAAATGATTTGGATAACTACATGTTAGTGTTGATTGTAAGTTTTGATAGTATTATTTGTATGCAGAATTTTCTGGAACCGTAAAAACTAGTATCCATATTATCATACTTAAGCATTAAAACCAACATCAAGAGTATAATTTTTCTTTTTACATGTAAGCTACAAATCAGAAAACATTTGTCATCACTGGTTAACCGCGAATATAATTCCTTCAGCTGTTTGTTCAGTTGCTATTTCTTCAGTCGTTTCTAAATAAGGGTATTTGCAATAAAATACCTTTCACTGTGATTGAAAATTCCATTTCCACGTTTTCTGCTTTAACATAGTATGTCCCGGAATCTTTCACTGTTGTTTCTACGATTGTAAGTGTATGCTGATTACCACTGCTGGTAATCAAAATGTTCCTAGACTGATGCAGTTCACTGTCCTTTTTGTACCATTTGATTTCAATGTTAGCTGTATAAACTGAGCACGTCATTTCAATTGTGTTACCTTCGGAACAATACTGTGTATCGATCGTTGAAGTAAACATTGCTGTAAAATAACATATGAATGCAAACATATTCATAAATATTGAACGCTTGTTTTGTATACACACATTATTTGGTTACATGACTTTTGAAATATATGTAATGATGAAATAATTTAAAATGTTGATTGTTTTAAACAATTCCGGTATCGAACGTAAAAATTTAGAAATTGGAAAACAAATTCAGGAAATGGTTTCCCAGTTCGTTTTCATATCATACCCTATACAATCGAATAAATTCGCTCGTAACAATGGCTAGGCAAACGAATCGTTAACATAACTGTTGTCATGTAAAAGTTTCTCATGCTGGACACCTTTAACATAATGTCAGTACCGAATCACTTCTTACTGAGTTGATGATAACCTTAAAATCTTAAATTCCACGACCATTTTAAACGATAACAATTGTATTCATAAAACGTGAAATGTTGAACTACTATAGTAAATTCTTCTGATGGATCCATAATTGCAATATTCGTCACACAAAGATATTGAAAATTGGAAACATCATAAAACTTGATTGCTTTGCTACATTGCATATGCCCTAGAAGAAAACTATATGCATATACCGAAGCCCTCTTGTTTTCATTAGGCCTGGCAAACAAAAATCAATCTTAAACAGGAACATGCTGTAATTGTTAAAATAGAGTTATTGTGGTTTTACATCAAAAAGAATAACAAAATCTGTTTTAGTCTTCGATATATTTCTCAAATAATGAGATAATAGAGTAAATAGCGTCAACGAAAACATCTTATATTCAACACAGTTAACTCGATAACATTGTTTTAATTCGTGAAACATGAATTACGATACTGAAAACTGTAAACATCGTGAAATTTGGTTGCTATGCTACATGGTTTATGTTTAATACGAAATGAGAAGGTATATATTAAAGGCTACTTGAAACAGTATATGCTGTAACGATTATGATCATGACAGATAAGGATATGGTTTTGCTTCGAAAATAATACAAAATCGATTTTAGTCTCCATCATATTTCTTAAATGAGATAATACAGTAAGAAGCTTTACGGTAAAAACATAAAAGCTATAGCAGCAGAGGCAATTTCGATAACCAATGTTTCTTCAAAGATGCCCGATGCTAAAATATATGAAATTAAAAAAATAAATAAATAAATAAACCAACTGTGTAGAAACAATTAAACAATCACAGACTGTGAAACAGGGCTTAACACAATGGAGAGACATTAATTAATTTTGAATGAATTCAAACAATTATGAAGACCTGTTGGTGACCTTCTGCTGTTGTTTTTTATTTGGTCGGGTTGTTGTCTCTTTGACACATTCCCCATTTCCATTCTCAATTTTAATTTGAACTATTTTAGTAAATTTCAATACATCACTATCCATATATAAAAGAACTCATCTGTTTGAACAAATGTTTTACTATTTGCACAAGAGTCGGTGCATTTGTTTACTCAGTTATGTGTCGTATAGACCAGTATTACTAATTTAAGTTTTAACACATTTGATTTGTACTGATCGTAGCTTGTTTTGAAAACACACTGTAGAATTAGCTGTTGGTGTATAGAAGGCTTATATTATTAAAATTTAGATGCTACAGCAATTTAAATGGACAAAATATCTTGATAATCAATGGTATATCATTTTGATACTGTAGCTGGTGCTGAAATACGAATTTAAGATTGACAATTTACACATATATATACTGCAACAATGATATTGTTTTTTTTAAATGTTATTGATATTACTTATATCCACTTCGTTATCAACTTAACTCTAAACATTGATATGCATTTATAAACATCGGTGTGTGTGTGTGCGTGTGAGCGTGTGTGTTGGGCTGGATCTGAGGATAGAACAAATAGGTAAATACTCTAAAAATAAGTTTCATACGTTTGATAATCACTTTAGTTAGCCTACTTCTGTGTCCTGCCACCTCCAAACAGTACATTCCAACATCTTTTTGAGTAATATTTGTAATTTTTAATTTTTTCCAGACACCCTCTACAAATTTTTCAATATTTTTCAATGCTGGTAAAAACAGATCGTTTTTCAAAAAGGTACCCGAAAGTTTGTCATTCAACAACTTGTACTTAAGTTCAACAGTTTGTCCCTCAACTAGCTGTATGTCACGGGGAGGTTCTTCAATAAAGCTACCTGCAATTAAGCGTACAAATGTTAATGGGTACATTCATTTTCGAACATCTTTAAATATTGGACTTAACAGAAAAGAGTTACACTAGATACATCTGTAATATTATATGTTAGGGATTGAATGTTATCACTCATTGAGTTGCTATAATAATAAGTTGTGTTACGGCTGTTAATATTTAATTGACTATTTTATCGATACATTTTCTGGTTTCCACCAATTAGTGATAGTCTTGCAACAGATAATGCAGTCATCTTATCAGAAAAATACCATTTTCTTTTTATAAAACATATGTGATGTCGATATACGTGCTCATAAAACGTTTTTGTTGATGAAAAAACAATGAAAAGGTACAACCATTATCCAAGAAAGTGAAGAAGACGAGCAGACGACATGCGTCGGGAGTTGAAACCTTCGTTTCTTAGATTTTTGGAAATATAGCCAGTACCGAAGCATTGACTACTAAGTTGATGATACAGTAGAGAACTGAAAGTCCACAAGCAGTTAATTCTATTTATTTGTATTGGTCAAATGGGAAAGTTTTCATCACTTTCGGAATATTCGTCATTGTGTATGTATTGTCAGGTTACTTCGTCATACCTTATAATTAAGCGATGGAATAAACTATTCTTCGATCATGATTTTGAAAGAGAAAAAAATTATTAGTAAAATACTGTTGACAAACTGATTTAGAAGATATAAATTTACTATTGGTCTAAAGAATGACTTTGAAAAGTTGATACATGTAGATTATATATCAATTTGAATACACCATCCCATCAATCACAACATGAACTTTCTACATAGTAGTTAGAGCTAAATTCCGTTAGTTAACACGACATTTTCAACATACACACACATATGATAGCAATTATAACAATTCGTTTGTAAATTATATTTATAAATGTGTCTATGATAAGGCAAATATCATTAAAATGAAATATCACATACGCCGTATAACCAAGTTTGTTAGACTACTTCTTCGACCTGCAACCTCCAAACAGTAGACTCCAACGTCATCTACAGAAACATTTGTGATCTTAAGTCTTATCATTTGACCTTTCTCTTTTTTACTCATTTTGTCGATTAGTGGTACAACTTTACCATTTTTCAAAAAGGAATTCGGAAATATATTAATCAACAGCTTGTACTCTAGTGTTACAGTGTCTCCCTCAATAAGCTCAATGTCACTGCTAGGTTCGACAAGATATAAAAATGCTATTAAAAGAATAAATCAAAATGAAGAGGATTAGATTCAAATTTCATTAAGGATTTTATTGAACACACTAATTACATTTATAACACTAAAAATCAAAATTTAACAACTAAATTGTTGGCCACTTCTCAACTTGTTATAAAACAAAATTCGGTTTATGTTTTTCCCGTTTGAATGATCTTACACTTGTAATTTTGGGGCCCTTTATAGCTAGCTGTTCGGTGTGAGCCAATGCTCCGTGTTGAAGACCGTACGTTGACATATAATGTTTAGCTTTTATAAATTGTGACTTGGATGAATAATTGTCTTATTGGCACTCATACATTATCTTCTTATATCTATTTGAAGCTTTTCAGTTTAAATTGTTTTGGTTATTTCACTAATAGCATAGATTAAGTGTATTCTTGAAAATCTTATATTAGCGGCGTTCCAGCATCACCTTTTGAAGCGCACATCTTCCAGCTGAAACAAACTGGTTCCAGTACACATCTCCAGTCAAACTGCAATTGAGAGCGAAATTTATCGGTATTTCTAGTTTGCATATATCAAAATGCTCATGTTTTTTTTGTTTTGCATTTGACTTCCATGATTCTAAGAAAAGTACGTATGTTTAAGATTAAATTGGAAATTATCAATAATAACAATAGTTATTAGTACTTTCATTTGACGAAAATTATATTAAGATAACAACTGGACACTTTTTAGTTCCTTAATATCCTTTTCGATTACCTAACCTCGCTTTTGTGGTAAACATACACACAAGCATGTTTTAAAAGCGAAACAGTATAGTGTCATCCCTGAAAATTTTAGCATGTAATGCACAATAAGATCATACTGCACAGTATTGATCCAACGATGATTTCGGAGGAAACATTCCAGACAGGGGTCAAACTGTCAGACCTTTTAGCAAAATAATGGTTTCATGGACTTTTCTATTCATTGTACATACATACCTATTTTGCTTCAAAAGGTAAACACACGCTATTTTTTGTAAAGATATACATATATAATCTTGATAATATAAGTATGCTTTCAATTAGTCTAACAATTCTTTGGAAATATTCCGATTGTTGATTTGTGCAGAAAAAAAGGTGCAAATAATCTTCATACATAATCAGGCCAACTGTCATTTAAAAAAGGTGTCAATGTACTACTTTCAATATTGATATGAATATCAGCCGAAAAATGCCTCTTTTTCCCGAAATTTCAATTTGCCGACGAGTTAAGAAATCTATAGGTGTAATACCACCAAATCATTGTATGTCACGTCTGGTGGCATTCGAAAATAGGTCGTAAAAAATATTCCCTTGACTTTGACAGTTGCAGGTTATTAAGCATGTTAATCTTACATTTCATTGCAGTAAAACATAAACACATATCGTTGGTATTTCAAAGCATTGTTATATTTGTATTTGCGGATTCTATAGAAAATTTCAAAAACTTGAGGTTACATGGTTACTTAAGTTCGTACAAAGATACAACAAATAAATAGATCGATTAACTTCCAGTGATGGTTATTTTCTTATATGTAATAAAATGTTTTGTGAAATATTTTCTATAGTAATAGACACGATACAACTATACAGTCACATGATGAGTATTTCTTTATTTGAAAGAAAAATCAATTCTGCAATTTTTTGGAAAAATTAGTTATTTAACAAAGACTATTAGGTGGAAATAAATGGTGGTATTACACCTTAAACTTTAGTTTACGTTAGCGGCATCATTATCTCCCTTGTAACTGTTTAGTACACCCTTAAGTAGTATATGTCAAACTGTTTTGTTTTCGAACAACATTGATAAGTCTTTTAAAAGTAGTAGAAATGCTCAAAGACAAATTTAAATAACTAGGAATTTTTGATTATATTGTAAGCCATGCTAAATTTAGCTTAGAAAGACAAATCTGCATGTTTCTTTACAATAAACGAGACAATTGTGTGTCTGTAGTGAGCATCTTGCTATAATTTCTTTTGATGTCAAACACCTAACATTTATTATTGTTCCTACCTTCCAAACTCGACTGAATTATCAGAACTCCAGTACAGAAGGCAATGGTTAAACCTATAAAACAACGTGTAAACGGTTATCATGGTTATAGGTCAAAACAATTTTGTTTCTTGACACCTATTAGCTCCTTTATGAAATGTCAGAATACTCTTGAATACGATTTTCCAATAACTAATGTAATTATCTCTAGGGTTCAAAACAATATTATGACGAACTGTCTGGATCTGCTCTTTTTAGAACAGTTATAAAGTATCTAGTGTTCAAAACAATATTATGACGAACTGTTTGGATATGCTCTTTTTAGAAGTTACTAGAACACACCCCCGAAATCGCGGGGAAATAGAGCGTATGTAAACTGTAAAAAAAAATATGCTGACTGGAGAATTTCAGGAGAGGTATCAAAAGTCAAAGGTACTTAGGGACTTGGCACATTTTTTTGCCCTCCCCCTTTTTTCTTAATACCGATTTTTATACCTACTGTTTTTCTGTACTCTATGAACATGCATATATATTTAATTATTATACAGAGAATAGCGGCAATAAGTGAAATTAATCATTAAGCTTAAATCATGGACAATAAGCTAACACATAGGCATTAAGTTATTGCCTGAAATTTTCAGGCATTAATCTTATTTCCTGAAATTTGATGATGATCATTCGCCCTAATGCTGAAATTAATTTTAGGCAATAAGTAAACTCTGGAATTTATGCATATTTAGTGATTAAGAAGATGTGTCAAAAGTCAAAGGTACTTTTATATGTTAGCGGCAATAAGTGAAATTAGACATTAAGCTTAAATCATGGGCAATAATTAAGCTAACGCATAGCCATTAAGTTATTGCCTGAAATTTTCAGGCATTAAGCTTATTTCCTGAAATTTGATGATGATCATTCGTCCTAATGCCGAAATTAATTTAAGGCAATAAGTAAACTCTGGAATTTATGCATATTTAGTGATTTATTCTTGATATATAGCCGTTTCTCAATTATAATTCTAATATTACAAATATATATATATACATCAGTGAAAGCCATGATTAGTAAAGAGCCCCCCTCCCAAGATAACCATTGAAATTTGTATTAAATTATAACAAATACAGTTATATATATTCATGGTAAATGTATGTAAGAATACAGAAATATATCCGCAGTGACCACCGTTGGTAGTAAACCATAGGCGGTCGGATCCCAGGGGGGTGGGGGGGGGGGGGGTGGCTGGGGGCATTTCGTTAAAAAAAATGTTGATTATATGGGGAATCACTGAAACATGAGCGGAACGCCCCCCCCTTTTTTTTAGGTCAGTCAGCGCCCCTCTCGCTTATGAAAAGTTCTGGATCCGCCACTGTAAACTAATTGATAGTAAATAGCAAATATTATTCACTTTCGTTTTCCTCCCAAAATAACCCAAACTGAAACACATTAAGCGAGGATGATACATGCTAGAACTCAAATTGATAGCAGAAAGCAATACTTTATTCATAGTCTTTGCATGTTCAAAGTACAGAAAAACCCAAACCGGAAGTATAATCTGACTTAAAGTTTTGTCCAATGACGGGAAAATATCCGGACGCTTTCTTTTTCGTTTTTATCCCAAAATAACCAAAACTGAATGATCATAAGAATGGATGACAAATTCGACTATACATGTTACCTGTTGGACACAGAGGCATGATGATTAATTTATTGTGGAAGGAGGAGAAGCGACACCCAAAATGAGATCTTCTCGTTTAATAGTATAGATAAAAGACGTAAAATATGGCACATGTTTGATCATGGTTTAAAAGATCCTGATTGAAAGTTAAGGGAGAGAACTATCCTTTCTCTGTATCAAGTTTGGAAGAAATCAAAGTACAAAAAAAAAGTATTCATCATTCCTGTTTTAACATTTAATCATGAATAAGACTGCAAAATTTGGTCTCTGTTTTAGTTGATTGCTTTTCCGCTTTGTAACGATCTGATCAGTAAAGCATTTTCAACTGAATATATTGATCTTATTGTGTGCTGTAAGGTACGGGAGGATTAAGTGTTTATAAACAAGTTAAACCCCGACAGTTATCTCTTATTACTTACATTCACTTCATTTGAACTTGTCTCATTTGCAATCACTTATTACCAATGTTATTTCAACTGATTAGGCGGAGCTAGGTTTCAATTTGCATAAGGACAGTCTATATTGAAGATGTGTGTGATAAGGATGATTATTACTGATTTCTAATCACCTATCAGTGTCATCAAAGGAATTTACAAAAGAATTACTGGACACTTCATTTATGAGTTTATCCTAATACACCTATCTATAGATGGACTGGTTTATTATGAGCGAACCGGTTAAACTCCGCCCAGTCAAGTGAAATAAATCGAGTAATACTTGTGGTGGTTTTTAACGACCATGACTTTGTATAAAGTATTTGCTATCAAACCAAAGCTCCTTTTTTATACAAAAGTCTTTCAATTGGAAAATATCTTTTGTCTTTGACTGTTTAATACACAAGTATATCCAATAGACAATTATGCCATTACTCAATATAAAGCACGCAAAAGCGAATAAATCTGTGTTCCATACAGAGGTTAAAACAAATATTGTCTCTTCGTTTGTTGTGTTTTATCTTTTTATTTTGCCATTTGATTAGGAACTTCCGGTTTTGAATTTTCCTCAGAGTTCAGTATTTTTGTGATTTTACATTATACGTCAATTAAATTTTATTTTCATAGTTTCGCGTATCAATTCAAGTGTTCTTGTATACGCGTGTTTACTTAAATTATGTTAATGCAGTCAAAAACAAAGCAAAGGTGGGTTGACATTTTGACAGTGTTTTATCGGTGTTAAAGACGTTGACAAAAGTTGTCACTCGTCTAACTTTCAATATGTACTTCAATAAATACGCGAAATCATTTTCCACGTTCACAATTTTGTGAAAAAAAGATAAAACAAAATTCCGTCTTCCTTGCGGCGTGAAAAAATTTCAACTAAAAAAAAACGGAAATAGGACAGCACATTCGATTTTTAACATGTAGAAACGTTTAGGGGAACTCATTTTACCTTGCAAAAGGCTTCATATTGATTCCCTAGGAGAACTGATGCAAGGTATTTACTTCGCATCCAAAACATGAAAATCGACTTAAACGAAGCATCGGATTTATTCATATCATTACTGACGAAGCTGTGATAGATAGATAGATATATAGTTTATTCCAATAAAACATGAAAAACTATGCAAGTATAAAGGTTGCAGACTAAATACAAACATGAATACAACATATAAGTATCTGTGTAGTTATACATCCTGTAGACACAAACAAGCGTTGTATTAATTTTTCTTTGTTGAGTTTTGTATACTATTGATTGCCAACTTGAAGGCAATGTCAGTAAAGTTTCTCCTCATGAGTTTGACGTTCTTTTTTTATCGTTCTAGATCTCCCCTCTTTGAAAGTCACGTAAGTCAGTAATTTCGAAAAAAAATGTGTATAGTTTTAAGAAAATTGATTCAAGCAAATTGGATTCAATATGAGATATGGAACAACTGTCACTATAATCTGATTGGCATATCCAGTACCCCTAGAATAAGATCACCAATGAATTCTACAATCGATAGGAGACTTTTGGCAGTAAAATAATTTGATGTTTCGTAAAACATATTGTTGGAATTTGTAGAGCTAGGGTCACACATTCACGATGTTCACCGCACTCCTTAACAAAGCCATTCCTCATTACAATTTGTCAAAAGTCTAATCAAGATCCTATGAATTGTGGCTAGAAAATATTTATTGAATAACGATAATGATCAGATATTGTTAAGGAAATGTCCAAATTCAGCAGTTTCAAACCAAGTTTGTCAATGTGATCTTGTTATAATTCGATGTGTATCTGTTAGTGGCAATAAGTGAAATTAGGCATTAAGCTTAGATCCTAGGCAATAAGCTAACGATCCTAGGATTTAAGATTAAATCTTAAGAAATATGTGCAGGCATTGCAATAAGCTGCTTAATGCCTAAAATATAAATGCAAGTAAATAAAGGAAATTTATTCATTTAAATACAAATATATGTGCTACATAATAACATTATAAAGGCTGGAGCATGTTTATCGAAACTGTCCATGCACATCGAAGTTACTCGAGGATGATCTTAGCTAGGATGTCATAACCGCTGTCCCAAGTATTGGCGTAAAAGAAAAAAACAAATGAAAAAAATAAATATGGTTTCAAACCCGATTAAATATTAGAAAATAACTATAAGTTTTGAATTAAAGGTAATAAAAAAAGTTTGATATCTTAATTGTATATTTAAAATCTTTGAAACAAAACACAAGTCAAAAATATAACTACGTTTTATATTAGAACTGAACAAACTAATTGTAAATAGTTCAAATTAAATAAATAATCTGTAAAATCATTATATGATTTGAGGGCGCTGAATTTGAATTGTCACGGTTTCAAACTTAATAGTTCAAATTTTGTGAAACTTTCATATAAATACTGAGTACTTCAACTCTATTATTTTGTTACTGCAACTCTCCCAAAGAGACCGGAAATAAGAACACTAATAACATATGATATTTATATTAAAACGCACCAAATAATAATTTAAAAATATAAAAAAATTATGGAAATTTTTGTTAAAATCATTTTGTTATCACAAGTTGTGGAACTGTGAACAAAGAACATTTACTTATCCAATAGAAAAATTGGAAAATGGTGTGAGCAAAAAATACTATAATCTTATTTTTTTTTCTTTTGTACAGTTCAAACCCAGGATTTTTATAATATACAAATCCTTGTTCAAACCAGCTCGACTGGTGATGTGTACAAATTTTCGAATTAATATTATAATTACTCTATTGATAATAGAATCTTTTCCCTTTTTGAATTGCATACAATCACCTTTTTTTTAAAAATCTTTTTAATATTTTGTAAGACGACAACACATGAAAAAGGTTAATTCTGTTTTAGCTGCTAAAATTACTTTTAAATAAATAAAGGCAACAGTAGTATACCGCTGTTCAAAACTCATAAATCCATGGACAAAACAAAATCGGGGTAACAAACTAAAACCGAGGGAAACGCATTAAATATAAGAGGAGAACAACGACACAACACCGAAACGCAACACACACAGAAACAGACCAACAATCAGACAAAATACCGCGAGAATAACAAAAACTTAATGTACTAAATTTGAAGATCTGTCAAATGAATGTATAATCATACATGTAATAAAAAAAAGATAATTAGGAAACAAATTTATATCAAGAATAAATCACCAATTAAGCATAAATTACAGAGTTAACTTATTGCCTAAAATTATTTTCGGCAATAGGATAAATAATCATCATCAAGTTTTAGGAAATAACCTTAATGCCTGAAATTTCAGGCAATAACTTAATGTCTAGGCGTTAGCTTATTGCCTAGTTTAACTTATTGCCGCTTACAGATCTTTCACAAGGTACTAACCGATCGAATCTGTCCCAACACCTGTCTACCGAATGTGATCCGAGAGAGATCAAACAGTGATCAAACAATTGAACGACACTGACGGATCATAACCGTTAGAAAACTGTCGCCATATTGGCAATGGTCAGGTACTGTCAAAACGTAATCCTATCAGTCTGATCTACCGCACTAAAAACGACTTTGTCTGTGTTCTGTATTTGTCGGGATCGACTCCGACATCGGTATCATTAGCAAATTTCGTATTAATTCTGGACTATTCCTGACAATGTCGAAAACTTGTGACCTTAATGCCAAAACACCCGAATGACTTTGAGACAATAATATGTTTTTTAAATTTCACTTTCAAATACCTTACTAAATTAAATTTATTAAACTATTATGACATCAGGTTTACCTTCATGTCGTATTATACTATAGAATACTTACCAATACATATAGAGTATATCATTATATTCCGTTGCACTGAAAAACGAATTACAAAAAAAAAACACTTCATTAAACTAGATTCTATGTTCAAACTCCACAAGCCATGTTTAACCCCGTCGCATTTTTGAGCATTTCCCAAGTCAGGTGACTGTGGTCTTTGTTAGTCTTTTTTTTTAATTTTAGTTCATTTACATGTCTTGGAGTGTAATGTGACGTCCCTGTTCACTGACTTATTACACAATTTTATTTAGGGTCCAGCTGTAGACCACCCCTGGTTGCAGAATTGTCTAGCTGCGTTGAATGCTTCATGCTGGACTTCGGCTTGTGTCTGTTATTTGGTCAGATTGTTATTTCTTTTACATGTTCCCCATTTCCATTTTCAATTTATTGAATTTAACTATGACAACAAACAAGATATGCCTGTGTTATCTTTGAAGATTGGACGTGGGTTAAATGTTGCAAATTGAGTTTAACTATCGAAGAGTAGCAGATTTACTAAACGAGCATTTGTGACAGTAGGTTTTGCGAAGGCCAAGGTTCTCACGCAATTCTGTTATCTTTATTATAATATGTGTAATGTAAATCCATAGATCAGTACATTTTAGTCATCATTTCGATGAAAAATATTGCTACAAAAATTACAAAATATGATGTTGTCTTCTTTGCCAACTAAACACGTGGATTTTATATATATATATTTTCCATCGTCAAATGTTAACAACTGCGTTTTCTTGTTTAGAGCAATAATCAGATGTAATTAATATTAAATTTTAAAAAAAAAAAACATTTGTAGGTGAAACACGTGAGATTTTTATTTATCATTGAAAAGACAATATGTTAAAACATTCCAGAATTCAAATTGTCGGCTATACACAGTAAGATAGGGTGTTTACGCAGGGTTGTCATCCAATCAGATCCATTGATACAAGTTGAGTGCTCTAGAAGTTTCGTTTTACTTTTATTTTTGTTTCGTGTGTTTATTACTAGGTCTTATATACTTTGTTTTCAAGCTCTGTCTTTTTAAAATATATGAATGACGGCATTCATACATCATAAGTTAAAGAAGACATAAAACCCCCAAATCGAGAGAAAAAAATAATCAACCATGTGTTACAAGAGAAAGCCAACATAACACATGTAACACCTGATTAACAAAATGACTGCCACAGAAATGGATGCATACTTTTGATTTACTATTTATCTCAGATTCTCTAGTACATATTCAATAAAAGAAACGACAAAAAGCAGCGAATTATAAATTGAAAAATCCAACGAGGTATTTGAAGGTACTGTCATCTTTTAAGACATCCTCTTGGGTAATATGCTTAATCGAACTAAACAAACATTTTGCGAGAGTTTAACTTTTTATATTTTTTCTTCTATATCTGTACATGTTTACCAATAAAGTTACAAAAACGGAAAATATAGAAGAAAGAAGTAAGTTTAGTGGACTTAATATCAGAGTGTAATTAACATCACGTAAAATGTTATCTTCTTCCTTTCAGAATATTGAAAAAATATTGAAAAATGGACATTCTTTTGCATCAAATTAACTTCGATTTATTATTTGTTATGCTTAAAATTTAAAAAATGAAATACAAATAGTTAAAAAAATGAATATTTATGTTCTAAAAGATTTAGATCTATTTCAGAAACATTATATATATTATTAGTATTTCTTTGGTCTCCCAAAGATAACACAATAAGTTGAATCTTGATTTTGAATTACAAAAGTGCATGACTGTTTCATTGCTTTCGATGATGTAAAGCACATTTAAATATACGTTAGCATCAAATCAAACCTTTTTTTTTTATTATGGAATGATTCAATTAAATTCTTACCTTCATATGAGATATTCTGTCTTGTTAAAATGTTCTCCGTTTTATTTTTGTTTACAGTTGCGATTACCCTGAAATGTTTTCCTAACGTTAAACTTACATGAACTATGCAGTTATCAAGAACATATCTACACCTTAGATTAATATTTTCAGACTTAATGTGCACGACATAACAGTTTCAAATTATACCACCAAGCAATCAAGATTATTGCAATAACATGTCACGAATAGGTTAAATAAGATTTGAAAGCAACTCTCATTTTAGATTTATGAAAAAAAATCATGAACGATATCCGATTAAAATCTAGGTTTCTGTGACAGGGATTTCAATGAATAGTAGGAATTAAAAAATCCTAAAATAAAACATGAAACAAATCTAAAAAAAAATAATAGCCAGTCCCCTTTTTCATAAAATATTGAACAGAACTACCCCTGTCACACTCTATGTATACAGGATTATCGAGACCTTACACTTTGTATTTTTGCATATATGGAAAATCATCATAATTTAGTGTAATTTGAGTTTAAGAAATGATAAGATTAGTAACGAGCACCATCATGTTTTTAATGGAAAGCGATATCTATTCCTGTTTTATCAGTTGTTGCCATAATATCAGTAGTTTGAAAGTTACAACCTAAAAAAGTGAGTTGTTACTGGCACACGTGATTTTTCATCCATTTGTCGGTTAAATTCGAACTTTTGGGTTCCAACTACTGTTTTGGTTGAATTAATGGTACTTAAAAAGTTTGTGTGCATCATCGATATCATCTGATACAACATATGATAATAATGAATGCCATGTATGTTTACAACAAAAGGAAAATACCTAATAATAAAGCAGCATTTATAAGACGGTAAAACAAGAACAACTGTTAAACTTTCAACGTGCTTCCACATGAATATCTCTTTCACAAATAGATTAAAACACGACAGATGATCATTTTCAAATATTTTTTTGTTCGGTACAGTATTAAATAACTTAATACCGTTGAATGAGCTTTGAGATCCAATGGACACTTTATATGTCTCTTTTTTGTCGAATTGTACCTGTATACGAATAATTTATCTCATAAGTCGATCTAGTATTAAAGGCTGTATTTCCTAAACATGATTTTCTTTAAAAGACCATTTTGTCGGGGTTTTTTTGTTATCTTTTTTCTGAATGGACAATCATATGGTAGCAAGATGAAATTTTAATAAGTGTTCTATCGTTACAATCTGATCAAAGCTGATTTTTATGATTATGTATTTTTCTTTCAATGAAAAAGGTTTAATCCACCATATTCTGCTAAAGAAGCTGACTGTATGACGTCCGTTATAGTACATTATCCATGCGTTTCATGTGTCTGAGCTTTTAGTTTTGCCATTTCCTTAAGGTTTTTCCGTTTTTATATATTTTTGTTACTTTTGAAAGAAAGCTTTTGGACCAAGGTTTAGAAGTGGTAAAGTTGAAGACATCCATTACAAACGGTCCCATGGTTGAGTTGACTTATGATTTTAGAAAGGCACTTTGATATTTTTTTTTTTAAAGAAAAAGAAATAAAAACAATTCAGGTAATTTTGAAGATGATGACGACATGTTTGACAAATTATGATATGTTTTATTACCTAATTCTAAAAATACCGTCTGTAATATGCTATTGAAATTGTCCGTGAAGATGTTCTAGAGAATAGTATTTACCTTTCGTAGATAATTGGTTTACATTCAGATAGAGTTATGTTCTCGTCATCATTAAGACATTTATAATCTGCAAAACATAGAAGAAACCTTACAGGTCGAGTCGAACGTGTCGAACAACTATATACGTCATTTCAATTCAATTAATATTTAGTAAAATAGTAATTGCTAGATGTTATTCCCATGAATTCTAGAAAGTAACATTAAAGTATCAAACTCAACATTTAACGTCAAAAATGTCTTACAATGATATAGTAAAGGCACGGGTAATTTATTCTAATTAGATGTAACGAAAGTCAGTATTCACAAAATCCTAAATATCAAATGTATCAAAATATTTCGAAACGTTTGTGTTTAAAATATTTAAAGAAAGTGCAATGAAATGTATTACAAAATTAAAGGCTTTTAACAATTAGGACCAAATTGCTTTTTTTACTCGAAAAAGATTAATAATTACCTGGAGATAACTTGTCAGTTGAGTTAGGACATCTCTTTACATAACATGAGCAATCTTCTTTTGATGGGACACAAAAACATGGATTAAGAGTTTCGACAAGAAAATCATAACCTCTTTTGTAGTCACATCTGCAGGTGGCATCGATGTTACGGTTTCCTTGACCATAGATCACTTGTCCCTCTTCAGTACACGTCGACTTTTGAAAGATACAGTTTGTACTAACGTTTGTGTAGAATGTTATTGGCCATGGCTGGTAACGGTCTGATGAACAAATATCTGCATCTAATCCTCCACGTAGAACATGTTTTCTGCCTATAAAATTATCTCATAACAAATTGTCCTTCAGGACAGTAGTTCAGAAATATCAATATAAAACATATCTATATGATTGAAAGACCCGACTAAGGTTATTTTTTCTACAAAACTATATATTAATATATGATATGATAAATTTAAAGATTTTTTTTTTGCTGTACTAAATTGTGTTTTTTTGTGATTTTTTAGATATATACATTGATTTTAATGTGTGTTTACCCTGGATATTTTGTTCCTGTTGTGATTGTAAACATATAATATGGTTCTTCATAATACACAAGGGACTAACGATACTTTTTGTTTTTTTGTCAGCTATTTTTGACGATCTAATGAGATGCCTTTTCAGTTTAAAAGTTATGGTGAATGTGTCACACTTACGTACCAGATTAGGATGAAAATGGGCTCAAGGAAACGTGTTTAATCTTGATACGTTACATTATGTAGTTCTTTTATATAGTGATTGTCATTTATTGTAGACTATTAACCTTGTTTTCATCGATTGCTTCTTTTTAAATCAAGCCACTGTTTAGCTTTTTAGAATTATTAAATAGTTTGTCGAATCGGGGTTTTAATAATATATTTGATTAAACTGTATGCCAACGGCCAGTTTTCATAGGATATCTGGTGGATAATGATCCCATTTGTATTAATTTCCTTATTTGTACATTACCTGGTTGTAGAAAATCGAATACTGTGCAATTTTCAGAATATCCATTTATAAGATCATTCTTGAGAAAGAAATACTTCGACGGATCAGGACAATGTCCTCTTGCACGGAGTGACCACTGCGCTGGTTCTGGGCATTTAAATGGGAATGCTGCGCAAACTTGAACCTGAAATAAATAGTCTGCTGTTTTACTACATGTTGATAATCATATACTTACTCATATATAATATAAATGCATAACTCTCGTGATAGACTCTAAATACTAGCCTATAGTGTTGAACACAAAACGTCTCATGTTAGTTAAAAAGATAAATATACGGTTGTTTAATTTTAAAACTAAATTTAAATTACGATCCGTCATTTACCATTACCAAACATGTATCATTTTTGAGAGTCAAAACAAGTCATATGCATGACGTGATGTAATCAACCTGAAATACGATAAACAAGTTGCGATGCATATGTATGAATTAAATTTCATACAAGAACAAATACATCCTCAAACCATCAAATAATACAGTCACTTGCAGCAGACAGAAAACCGTGAAAAATGTCATTATGAAACTTATGCTAATACCTCTTCAAAATAACAGTCTTAAAAATTTGAAAATTAATATCAAAACATAAGGAATAAATCTTCCACATGATAATCATAACTTTTGATTCTCAAACCGGTGTGTGTTTTCAAACGCACACAAATAAAGCAAGACCTGCATTCAAAAATACTAAATTCTAACGCAGACTAAAAGCTGTTGAAACATATGAATGAATAATGGTTACGGAAATGTAAAAGTCAAATCACCTAATATCCTTCTCTAAAAAAAGCTGTCGATTTAAACTCATTTCTAATTGTATATTTCTTTAGAAACATTATTCGCATCCAAGATTTAGGATACACTATATATTTCCTTTGGTATAGTATTTTTCACAGCGATACTTACCAAAATCAAGAATCTAAACAACATTGCTGTCTGTCTTATACACTTGGTGTTCAAGGAGAAACCTCATCTAGAACATATTTCGAAATATATAAAAATACATAATTATGTGAATATAACAGCTGATACATATTTTTTTAATAACATACACGTGGTAATGAAATCTTCAAATTGAGACTGGAAATTATGAATGTGTCAAAGATACAACAACCCGACAAAAAAGTAGAAAAAGACCGGAGGGAAACAAAGGTTTTCAACACCGTGAGAAAATCTCACACCCGAAGGTGTGCTTCAGCTTGCCTTACGCAAAAAAGTGCAGTAGATCTGAGATAATGGATATAAAAAAATAAATAACTAAAACTCAAAATCATACAAGACTAACAAAAACAACAGTCTCCTGACTCGGAACAGGTGCAAAAATCCCTCTACATATACCTCTAGCCAATGTATAAGTAACAAATAAACAGTAACTACCATTGACATAACCCAATTGATGCTCTGGCAATTAATTGTTTCAAGTTTGTCGAGGAAGGAATAATATGTATTTTGGTCATAGGGTAGCATTGAGACAGCTGTATAACCGTTTGACATTTCATAAAATACTAAATCTTATCAATAATACTACAAATATTAGAGTAACATTAGCTGAATTTGTCTATACCCAACAAGTATACAGTCATACATGTTAATAAACTATTCGTATGTTCTATTTAGATATTTCTGTCGACATATACTTATGATCAGTTTGAAAGGTGAAGGTTCGTATCATTTCGCGATCAAATATTTATAAGTCAAACGAGATACAAAATGGCATGTGAAGAAGATAAAAAATGTTTACAATCTTTGATTACATGAATGGTATACATTTGTTTAAAGTTTTAAAAAGAAATGCTTCCGACAATTACAAAAAGCAATTTATTTTATGCTTTAAGACTGAACATAGTCTTAACAATTACTGTAAGAAACTAGATCTAAACTACAATGTTATTATATAAAATTCAGATTAATATTTACGCTTTTCCTTTATACGACCTAACAAAGCCGCTTGAATCAGATCATATAGAAGGCAAAGTAAATACAATGTTGTAGAATATTGATCATTGTTTCAAAACCAAACACTGCTTAAAAGCGCTGATGATTCCTGTCCATAACTAACATACTCTTAGCAAAAACGTTGATATCATGCCGTTAATAATTTTTGACATGATATCGTCTGTTTTAAACGATGTTGGATTTACGATAACTTACTTTAGTATCATCTTTTCTTGTTGCAATTGTACCAAAATGTTTGAATCTACAAAACTGCAAGGAAAATTGCAAACAAATGAGTTAATAAAAAAAAGATGTGGTATGATAAATGATCTGTGGCCTTTTTTAACAAATTTGTAAAGTTCGTTCTTATTTTGTAATGTCACACTACTGTCATAGGTTAGGCGGAGGATTGGAATCCCGCTAACACGTTTAAACCGATCACATGCTGTATGTATGTGCCTGTTACAAGTCTGGAACCTGCAAATTAGTGGTTATCGTTTGTTGATGTTTTCCATATTTGTTTTTCGTTCATTTTTTGTACATTAATTTTGCCGTTAGTTTTCTCGTTTGAATTGTTTTTAATTTGTCATTTCGGTGCCTTTAATACCTGACTATGCGGAATGGGCTGTGCTCATCATTGAAGGCCGTACGATGGCCTATATTTTATATTTTCTGTATTAGTTGGTCTCTTAAGGAGAGTGGTCTCATTGACAATAAAACCACCTGTTCTATTTTATATTGACATGTTCCTGACTTGGCACAGGTATTTCGTTATGTACAAAATGAAGGGTAACACCAAATTTAAGAGCTAGTTAAACAAAAATCAACAAGATTGTGATATCAGACGTTCCATTTTGTAATTTAGATACGCTTTGCATTTGATAATTTGAAGAATACTGAGGAAAGGTGAAGTAGGAAAAGAAAAATATGTTTTTGCTTTGGAACCAACAATATCTCATCAATGATATTACTTACTTCGGCCTTCTATTATGATTATAAAGTAGAATTCAAATTGAATTTAATATCAATAGCCAGAGAAACATTTAAATTTAATACATATACAAACAGAACATAGGTAGAAAGCCATTTACTGGTCTATGTAAAAACACCAGTATAAGTATTTGTAGTTTTTTAAATGGTTCAGCTATTGAAACTGACATTAACATGCACCTACCTTTATGCTGCAAACTTCATATAACACAAAGTTGATTCACCAATCATGTATCCGCCCCCAAATTATGCACAACGAATAAAAGATAAAGCACTTGACAAAACTATCATATAGAGTATTTATCACAAGTCAATAGATAACTGAACGAATTAATTCAAATGTGTGTATCTAATCTCTAAATACATACTTACAATACATGTTTACTATATTTAAGTTGTTCAAATTATGAAATGCAGCGATGCAACATTCTATACATTTCAAAAACTTAACTTTCTTTTTCTAGATCTTCGCCATTGAAAAGTTCTTGTTTATACTTCTTTTTATTTTCTAACAGCATAAGGTTTTACTTAATATATTGATCAACTTTACAAGAAGCTATTTTCTTCATTTCATGAATAAAAAGAGTACAGTAGAAAAGACAAAAAAAAATCAGATTATTTGTAATTCAGCCTATTTCCAAGACAAAGGTTCACATACTAGGATTTTAAATGCTTTAATATCGCATAGATCTACGAATTTCATTGTTCAACAATTACGTTTTTATGTTGATATGCACATGATATTCAACAAGTCAAAATAAAAATAAAGAACATTGTTGTATGATATACATGTATTGCCTAAAAGACCAACTAACTGTCTACTGACTAAGTAAAGATACATAGATTTTATAACGGTGTAATTATTTTAGTCCGTATACAGCTATATACTGTTTTTCGCAATATATAATATTTTATGAAACAATATTAACATTAAGGTTTGACATATTTGCCAAAAAATCACTCCTCATCTAATATGGAACATATTGTAACAGTACAATCGCAGAAAACAACAACCGGATTGAAAGTTTACCACATGAGATCTAAACGAACACGACATATCGAAGAAAGACACCACACACGAATATAGATATAAGCGGTCTTGTAGTTATTAAAGAATTGTTCAAAGCAATATCAAACAAATACATTAATTAAAATTTTCTCGAAAAATATACCAACCAGAAGATGAAATCTAAAGGCTAAGCATTGTGCAATGGCATAGTAGGAATATACAATACTTGAATTATTGACCATCATTGTTGATACTTTATACCAATACCAAATACTTATATTTCAATTCATTTATAAAACCACAACAAAGATATGTGTTTATCTAATGAACGGATAACCTTTAACACTATGCTTTTTAATTATATATTTACGTGGCTCTATAACCAACATTTCCGTAAAAGATTGTTATAAAGTAAATACTTGTTTTGTTTCTGTGGACAATTTTGGCATTTTTGTTTGATGTACAGCAAAAATTGCAATTATTAAAAGTATTCAGATATGCAACCGTGCATATGCAAGCATATGATACTCGGTAAACTTATTAATGCGAACCCATATACTTATTTATACTAAATTATTTGCTAAGGATCTCATTATTATTCTATTATGATTTAATTGTGGATGTAACGCGTCTTCTGATTGGCTGACGTTATTTTGTTTTAAGTCCATAGACATAATTTAGTCATGTGACCGTTACTTCATCAACGTTTTTTCATAGACAGAAAAAATATTGCAGTCATTCCTTAAAGAGACTTGATCAAGGTTTAGTTTTAATTTAAAAAGTTCATTATTTGGATTCACCAACACTGAACATATGCTCACCATCAATAACACGAATAAGATGATTCAACATGTATCCCGATAAGGGTAACACTTAAAGTTTAAAATGAGTTATTACTACGAAATTTTTTTTTGAACTGTGAGTTTTTAGCATTTAAAAAAAATAAATTATCTAGAAAGATTAAACCGTGTCACAAATGTTTATTGCAATTATCAATGATAATGGAAATAAAAAAAAAATCATCATTCGTTTAAAATTCATCCTCTCAAACATATCGAATTCATAAATGACAGATATACAGACTCAATCGAAAAAAGAAATATTATATTATTGTAAAATATCATACCCTCTTTATATTATAATGCGAAATACCATATTCCATCCTACAATTCTACAAATCTGCAAATTAAATACAATCAATAATATTCGTACTTAATTTGGCCTTTTAAACATCTTTTGATTCGAGAGTCACTGATGAATATTTTGTAGACGAAACGCGCGTCTGGCGTATATATAAAATATTAATCCTGGTGTCTATGATGAGTTTATTTATACACAAATATATATAGGTTGGTCTTTGATACCCACTATATCATATGTAATATCTGAACGAGATCGAAGCAGTGAAAGTAAAATGATTTTTTTTTGCGTGAATTGCCGAGTTCTTGATATAAATCCGGTAGCACAGATCATTACAGCGTAATACTTTAGTATTGTGTATATAGTTATGTTATAGCATTGCATAGTTTAATTCTATAGCTTTGTGTATATAGTGATGTGCTATAAATGTACTGGTGTATGTAATGCAACAAATGTACGGTAGTTATGCTATTATAATGCATTTTAGCGATGTTATGAGAATATATATATCCAGTATGATGCTAAAAAATGTACTTAATGCAATTCTGTTATAGATAATGGATATTTTAAGGTTTTTCCTGTCGTAAAACACATCGAGGGGGAGTCAAGATTGATCAAATAAATGACCGACCGTAGGTATGTTTTTCTTTGGGAAATCCTGACACCCCGAGGTGTGTAATACGACGAGAAAAACCTTAAAATTTGCATTATCTGACTTATATACCGTCAAATTATTTTTATTTTATTTTTCAAGATTAAGAAAAATTAAGCATCATATTTTACCGATTACACAATAGTTATCAAAAGTACCAGGATTATAATTTTATACGCCAGACGCGCGTTTCGTCTACATGGGACTCATCAGTGACGCTCAGATCAAAATAGTTAAAAAGCCAAACAAATACAAAGTTGAAGAGCATTGAGGACCCAAAATTCCAAAAAGTTGTGTCAAATACGGCTAAGGTAATCTACTCCTGGGGTAAGAAAATCCTTAGTTTTTCGAAAAATTCAAAGTTTTGTATACAGAAGATTTATAAAAATGACCATATAATTGATATTCATGTCAACAAAAGTGGGATATTCCTTTCTTAGGCGTTCGCGTTTTAATACGCTCTACGACTCGTTAAGAATGTGAAATGAAACTCACTCATTAATCTAAATATAAACCTAAGAAATTATTATCCATTCACAAGTTCCATATCAGGAAAGTCGCCTCACAAAAAATCAATATGATAATTATAATTCGTACACAATAGAATTGGTAACATTCGATAACGGTGTATGAAAAATACAAGACACTTTGTAAGTAATATATTGTACCGAATTAGTTCATGAAAAGGGGTGCTATGTTATTGGTTTCATTTTATTTGTAATCGCGGAAAAGTTGTTACTTTTAAAAAAAAGTTGAATTGTATCGAATGAATTATTCAGAAAGTTCTTTCTTTTGAATAGCAAAAACATCATTATTAACAGATAATCAGGATATGATTATATACCCACACGCGACCATATTGTGAGTTACGTGAATGTTATTCAATACAATAAGAATATTTTATTTGTTGATCATTGGATAGAGTAAAGGTTTACATAAATTTTAAAAAGTTAAAAACTGACACGTAGGGAGCACGAAATCGTGATTCACGATTACTAAACTCAATACATGTAGTTCACAGTATAATTTTCTATTCAGTGTGTATCGTTCTGAACATGCATGAAATATTTGTCACTGGACGTTAAGCAATCAATATCAATCTACATATTCAGTGTGAATCAATAAGATTTTCAAAATCTTTCACACGAATATCTTCAATCTGGCTTTAATTTTATGTTTTATGTAAGTTTTACCTTAAAATTCATCTCACATATATGATAATGTCCCTGTATCAAGTCAGGAAGATGGCCATTGTTATATTATTGTTCGTTTCTGTGTCTGATGCATTTTAACGTTGTGTCGTTTGTTTCCTCTTATTTTCGAGATATTAAGATAAAACGTGGCACGGTACTTGTCTATCCCAAATTCATGTATTTGTTTTTAATGTTATATTTGTTATTCTCGTGGTATTTTGTCTGATGCTTTGTTCGTATCTGTGTGTGTTGCGTTTCGGTGTTGTGTCGTCGTTCTCCTCTTATATTTAATGCGTTTCCCTGGGTTTTAGTTTGTTACCCCGATTTTGTTTTTTGTCCATGGATTTATGAGTTTTGAACAGCGGGATATTACTGTTGCCTTTATTTAGCGATACTGGTAAAATAACAAAACTTCACTTTATGTGTTTCTAAAATCAAAATGCGGGCAATGACGTTATTTTACATCTTTAAAAAAATCCTAAATCGGCAACAAAAAATTATCAGATATCAAACAATAAAATTTTGAAGTAAATTATAGTTTGCATTTCTATCATGGAAAATAATTACATCACACAGGTCATTATATAAGCCTTGGAGCATATTTCATTGAAACATGGTATCGTCCGGGTAGATTCTTCGAAATAATGACCTATCGTTCTGAAAGAAAATAACTCCATATAGGTATACAATTTTTTGATACGATATTCACGGACTTGTATTTCCTTTCATGATTTCCTTAGAAAGAGGATTGCTACTTACATGAACTCTATTAAATTCAAAGTTACAAACGGTTAAGTTGAAATAATTCCGTCTTAAATGTTAGGGACGCCATCACCAGTTGTTTCATTTTGACCGCTACGGAATATCAGTGTCGCAGATGATATTAGGCTCCTTATGTCGTTACTACAAACTACTCCATTTCCACGAATATGAACGACCTGGTTTGTAATAACATGAACAACGGCTGCCACATGGGGAGCAGGTCCCCTCAGTTTTTGAGAGGGTTTATGTTGCTTAAACTTTATTTTTTTATGTTGTGTCTTGTCTTCTATTGTTTTTCAGTTAGTCTTTTTCTTTGTAAGGCATGTCAGTTTATTGTTGATCTATGAGTTTGAATGCTTCTCTTGTATCTTTTGCCACTCTTTTATGCCTTTACCGTACCAATTGGAACTAAAATGTTCAATTAAAAAACACATGTTATAGGATCTTAATATTGACGTCATCAAGTCTAGACTATCTGAGTTTACCTGCACTTGTTCCCCATTTATAAATAATCCGGCTTAACTGCATCGTTAACAACTTTCTCTGCGAAATGTGATATCA
Organism: Mytilus trossulus; assembly: GCF_036588685.1. Taxonomy (NCBI): domain Eukaryota; kingdom Metazoa; phylum Mollusca; class Bivalvia; order Mytilida; family Mytilidae; genus Mytilus; species Mytilus trossulus. The sequence continues at coordinate 25,725,527 of NC_086385.1, read as the reverse complement.
TCCAAAGGCCAAACGTTAAACAATCCTGACACCCAGAGGTGTGTTCTACGACAAGAAAAACCTTAAAATATGCATTATCTGACTTATGTACCGTCAAAAAATATTAGTTTTATAAAGATTTGTAAAACTTAGTATCCTTTTTTACCGACAACACTAAAGTGGGATATTCCTTTCTAATGCGTTCAGGTTTTAATACGCCCTGCAGCTCATTTAAAATGTGAAATAAAACTCACTAAATAATTTAGATATAAACCTTTTAAAAATAGTTATCCATACACAATAAAAAAATATTACTGTAACTGCATGAAGTAAGACACAAATGTATTTTTACCATCCGATAACGGTGTATGACAAATACAAGACACATTGTGAGTTATTTATTGTACCACTTAGCTTACGGAAAAGGGGGAGGGGCTAGTTTTTCTTCTTCTATTTGTTATGTTATTTCTATCGCGGAAAAGTTGTTATTTATTTAACCATTTTACTTGAATCGAATGAAAAATTCAGAAAGATTGTCTTTCGAATAGCATTACATTTTATTAAAAGATAATCAGGATAAAATACCCTCAAAATATACCCTCCGCACCCGACCCTTTCGTGAGTTACGTTAATATTATTCAATAGAATATAAGATTATTTTATTAGTTGATCATTTGATAGAGTAAAAGGTGTACATAAATTTTTAAAAGTTACAAACTGACACGAAGACAAATATAAATACATGTAGGTCACAATATGATTTCCTATTTAGTGTGTATCGTTCTGAACATGAATGAAATATTTGCCACTGGACGTTAAGCAATCAACCAAAAATCAATCAACCTATTCAGTTCGACTCAATAAGATTTTCAAAATCTTACTCACGAATATGTTAACTATCTGGATTTATTTTATGAAAGTCTACATTAAAATTCATCTAACCTATATGATAATGTTTCTTTATTATAGCGATAAATCAACAAAACTTCACGTTATTTGTTTCTAAAATTAAATTGGGGGTCTACAATGACGGTTTCTTTTACATCTATCATCGGTTGAACTTAATAAATTTCCAAATCGGCAACAAAAAACTATTAGACGAATACAATTTTGAAGTAAATCATAGATTGTATGTTTATCAAGGAAAATAATGACCTTACACAGGTCATTATTTTATGCCTTGGAGCATATACCATTGAAACATGGTATCGTCCGGGTTTATTCTGAAAAAGAATGACCTGATGTTCTGAAAGAAAATAACTCCATATAGGTATATAAATTAGAATATACTGAGTTTAATGAAAGAAGACATAATGTAATTCTATACGAGTTTACCTCATACACAGTGCCATATATATTGTGCCTGTATATAATACAAATGATTTTTTTTATATAGTATTATAATAAGGCATATGTGGTAAAATTGCAAAACAGATAACTATCGGCCACAGTTCAAGGTAGGTCGATTTGGGTTGATTTTTATTCTCAATGTTCGTTCTGGTCATTTTGCAAACTTTTTTGTTTAGAATAGGTTTTCATTCGGAATACAACAAAATACCTTAAAGATAAGGTATAAAGATGTAAATATCCACATGTTAAGTGTCGCAAAGTTTATTTTTGTTTTCATTTAAATAAGGCCCATGACCCCCTATTGTTGTAATGTATTTATGAAAACTATCATTCCATACAATTTTATCTAGTTCTATTTCTCAGCTTTAAAACAGATTGATTTCCAAGATTTTATGCTCAACGGATACAAAATTTGTATATAGACAGTGAAAGCTTAGTGATTAATAATGGGTGGATATCTGAACCCCTGAACATTTTTTTCGGGGGATTAGACAAGGATATCATTTGTAGTATAAAAAAAAAGTTTTATCAAATGCAAAAATTATTCTAAGTTTAATTTCGTATGAGGATTTTGAAACTCTAATACCTGTTGAAATCATAAGAAAATACTCGTCTAGTTAAAGAGAAATTCACAGTTTTGTTATAAATCGAAAATTTGTTTGTCATTTATTACGAATTGATGTAACTTGAGTTCATTTTAAACTGATGACTACTTGTCTTTAACTGGTTAGGTTAAAAATGGGGATACCAAATATATCAGTAATAAATGAAACTGCCTTTTTTCCAAAGACGACAACTCAGACCATGTTGCTGGAGTAGTTCTGGATACTGACTCTGTAAGAACTGGTAGTCAGGAAGGTAGGTAATAACACAACATGCATAACCGACTTTTTCATTCAATTTTATGTTTAAAAGAAATTTCAAATAATTTTCCAGAAAAAAAAGAGACCAGACTTCTTTCAACATAAAGCCTAATATTTTGCTATCAATGACTCAAATTAATTTCTTGCTCAACTTTGAAGGTAAAAAGTATCTAGTGTAATTAAAATTGTAGTAAGCCAAAGGAATGAGCAAAATACGAATAGAATATGAATATTGTATGAAGCATGTATTTTTGTTTACATAAAGTATTTTATTTTATTTGTTGTAGGTCAACCTCACTGTTCTTATTATCCAGTTGTTTGAAAATCTCCAATAATGAGGTAAGAAAGTTTCTCTTGTATTGAGCTTGCATATAGATTTATGTCTCTTGGTAAAGTGGTGTTAGCTTTGCTGATAGTTTTAAGAATCTTCTTTTAATATTGATTATTCTTCTTCATATTATAAATACAGATATAGAAATCTAATATAAGTGCCAATGACACAACTCTCCATCCAGGTCATAATGTATAAAAGTAAACAGGTATGGTCTTCAACATAGAGTCTTTGTTCACAGCAAACAGCCCCCCTCCCCCCCAAAAAAAAAATTAAAAGAGTGTAGAACCATTAAACCAGGAATCAACAGTCTAATAAAAATGAGAAATGTGCATTTGTAGAAAATGTTTTAGACAACCAACAATAAAGCTGTACATTATGATATAGCCACGTTTTGCTGCAAGTTTGCATTTAACATATGGAATTAATCATTTAATCATTGTATTGTTTTCGTACCAAAGATACATTAATTTTCTAACACACAAAATCTCAATATAAAGAGACATAAAAAAAAAATTATCAAAAAAGAAGAAAAAAGTTCATTGGAAGTGTGACAGATGCATTGATTATGTACCCTCATACAGGTTCCTATAGATGCTTCAGTGAAAATAATTGTTTCGAAATCAGCTGTTGTCTATTTTACTTAGTAAAGGTTAATCTGCTTTTCCACTGCTCCTTCTGAATGGTTGCTATGACTCAATTTATCTTATCTTTACCGACTTACTTTAATTTGTAGATCTGAGATGGTAGAAAACAGAAAATTTGAGAGTTTACTGCAAGATATTAGTCGCCCTTCAGGACGATCCATATATCATGGTATGAATAAAAAAGATGTGGTATGATTGCCAATGGTACAACTCTCCACAAGAGACCATATGACACAGACATTAAGAACTATAAGTCAAAAAATTACCTTCAACAAAGAGCAAAGCCCATGCCGCATAGTAAGCTTTAAAAGGTCCTGAAATGACATAGTAAAACAAACGAGGAAAACAAACGACCTAGTGTATAAACAAACACAATGCTTATGAGAAAACTAATGACCTAATTTATATGATACACCAAGTTTAAAAATATCATTGCCTCTTACCATGTAACTGGCTGTTGCAGAAACAAGTCATTTAATTTCAAACAAAGTTTGGATGGACCTTTCACTTCTGTAGTTATGAATTTTGGATATATGACAAACTGATGGATTGATAGGTGTTTAATGCTACTTTTCACACTATTGTGCTATTTTGTCCCCTGAGGGAACCACCAACCTTTAGTAGAAAAAGTAACAATCCTAGTCAATTAAGATTGGAGTCCAGTGCAATTGCCTTGTATGTAATTTGAACTGACAAACTCAGTGTTGTCAGGCTAGTGATGCAGTAGTTTGACTAATTAGACCACTTGGCCACCAATGCTCAGGACTGTTATATTTTTAAAGTTTGTAATCGTCAAATGATTGAATTAATGCTATGAAAACAGTTGTTTCTAATTAGAACCAACTCACAGTCTTGTGGTGGTTTTTTCTGTACTCATATTGCAGATTTGATTCCTGCCTAGAGCAAACAAAAGACTTACTAATGATTGATATTTGTTGCTCTTTCACCAGACCCTTGGCATTAAGGGGAAACACAAGCAATATGACTTAAACACAAATTGGATCAGAGATAGCAATATGACTTAAACACAAGTTAGATTTGAGATAGCAATATGACTTAAACACAAATTGGATCAGAGATAGCAATATGACTTAAACACAAATTGGATCAGAGATAGCAATATGACTTAAACACAAGTTAGATTTGAGATAGCAATATGACTTAAACACAAGTTAGATTTGAGATAGCAATATGACTTAAACACAAATTGGATCAGAGATAGCAATATGACTTAAACACCAGTTAGATCAGAGATAGCAATATGACTTAAACACAAGTTGGATCAGAGATAGAAATATGCCTTAAACACAAGTTGAATTAGAGATAGCAATATAACTTAAACACAAGTTGGGTCAGAGATAGCAATTTCACTGAGACACAAAGATGTCTGACTACAAGCTGTTACCCTGTGTACTAGCAAGTTCAAACACCAAAGCATTCATTAGAATTAAATTAAAATAAAATCTGAATTTTTATTTTATTTGGTTAACAGGAAAGATCAATAAAATCAAAATTTAAAAACAAACATGCTAAAGAAATAACAAAGATTTTGTGATTCTTATTTTATACATAAATGTTTTATTCTATGTTGCAAAATTGTCCTGAGACTGATTTGAATATTCCGACATTGGATGGAAAACTGGCTGAGGAGATGACCAATAACAAAAATATTATAAAAATAGTTCAGAGTGAAAGACAGGGCCATACTGTCAGGTAAGATAACATACTATTGACCAATGATATAACTGTCATACCTGCGAAAGAAATTAAGGTTCAGTCAAACATTTGTCAATCATTAAAGGAATTTTATGAAACTTGGACAGAAGCCTCATCATCATCAAAAGACAGTAGCTAGATGACTGTTTACATGTAATATATGAATTGTCTGCCTTAATTGATATTTAGACCTACATGTAGCTATGCTAGTTATTATCTAGTTCCAGTTTAGAGTTAAATTTTTTCAGACACATATTTCTCATTTTGAAACTTTTCTCGCTTTGATATACTTTATGTGTTCTTATTGTTCTCCTGGTTTATATGTTATGTTTTGTTGACTGTCGTTTGTCCTTTCATTATTTTCTTTTTATATTTTGCCATGTCCTAATCTGTTTATCTTCAATGTATGAGTTTGAATATCACTTTTGTGTCTTGTGCTTCTTTTACATGACATTGCATGCACGTTCTTTTTATGCCCAATTTATGGGCATTATGTTTTTCGGTCTGTGCGTTCATTTGATCATTCGTTTGTCTGTCCTTTTGTCTGTCTGTCTTGTTTTAGGTTAAAGTTTTTTGGGTTAAAGTGTTTTGTCAATTTAGTTTTTGATGAAGTTGATGTCAAATGTGAAACTTAGTACACATGTTCCCAAGGATTTGAACTTCTTTTAATTTTAAATATTAAGAGTTTTGACCCTTTACCATGATTACTGAAAAAATAAATTATTTTTTTCCATTTTTTCCATGGCCTAATCTGTTTATGACCAATGTAAAGTTTGAATATCACTTTGGTAAATTTGGCCTCTCTTACTTGACATTGCATGCACATTCTTTTTTTTTCAGATTGCATATGTCTTATGCTTTTATTTTTCAGATCTAAACCATCCTCAAAGTATTGTTCCTCCTCTTTAACAAATGCTTCAATATATACACAACCTTTCCAGTCAGAAGCACAATCTACCATCAATTTGGAGAAAGTTCACTCCCGCGTTGAAGCCATGAAGCTTAATTTACATAAACATTCGAACCAGGAACACACTTCATAATTATTTGATCTGCAGTGCATTAATTTCATATTTTGCATTCAACTGTTGTGAGAGAGTGTTTTTACTATTCATTACTTAAGTGTTTATTTATTCAAACTAATTATTTTAATAAAGAAATTGTTTTATTATGTTATAATTACATTTGTTATCAGTTGATGCACATAAACATATATTAAATAAATGAATACAATAATATTTTGATGAATGCATCATATATATATAACAATAAATTTGGTAACTAAAGTTTTAGTCATGTAGCATTATACAATATTTCCAGAATATGACCTACCAAATTAGACTTATTACTGGGGTTATACTTACATGTGAAACACGACGTGTGACACATGTGGATCAGGAACCTTTTCCCTTCCAAAGCACCTAAGATCACCCCTAGTTTTTTTTTTTTTTTCGAGGGGGGTGTTCGTGTTGCTCAGTCTTTGGTTTTCTATGTTGTGTGTTGTGTATACGTACTATTGTTTTCCTGTTGGTCTTTTTTCTTTTTTAACCACGATGTTGTCAGTATATTTTCAATTTTGACTTTGAATTGTCCTCTGGTAACTTCATCCTCTCTTTTATACTGCTGCATGTTTGTCTTTTTTCTTTTGCTTCTTTTTTTGTATGTTCCAATAGCATTGTCAGCTTATTTTCAACTTATAAGTTTGAATATCCCTTTTTCTCTTCTCTCTTTTCAAATACATAAACGATTTGTCAGGTCATGGTTGTTTCACACCTAAAATTATGGTTAAGGCTTGTGTTTATTGGTGGATGTACCATGTTTTAATCTTAATGAAAAATGAAACTATAAGGACCTACATCAGAGTAATGCGGAAATAATTCAATCTATAAACAGTAAGTCATGAATGCCTCCTTTGCCATGAAAAGCTAAAAATATACTAGAATGTTTCAATTGATTTTTCTTAGATTACAAAAAATACAATGCAAATTAATGATATTTAAAAATTTAGTCTGAATAAAAAAGTTCCATTATCAAACATCATTATACAGCTAGGTTCTTCTTATTGCCCAGCAGTTGCTTCACCACCTGAAAATATAAATTGTGCAAATAATTATCAATTGTTGATATTTATATAAAAGTTGAATTATCATATTGATTCTGTTTTACACCATATCTGCAAAATGGGAAAACACCTTTCAAAAAAAAGTGGTTAATGGTATTGTATTTTTGAGGAAGCAACAGTTAATAAAAATAAACTGTTTTATATGAACTGATATGGTGTATTTTGTCTTACCTATTAGTAGTAAAGCTTTAAAATTCTTACACTTAGTAAAAACAGCAAAACTGTCAAAATAATTGCATTTGAAATCTTATTGTTAATATATATGTTGATAGGAATTTTTTTTTACCAACAAATATATTGTGCTACAATGTGCCAAATATATCTCACAAAGACGTTAATGTGTATAAAAATCACTTTTGTTAAAGGTACTTTTATTTATATTTTGACCAAACACTATAAGTAAAATGGGCAGATTAGGCAAAATAGATAGATTTCGACATATTCATAAGGTCATCGTGACATCACAAGTGACCTCTCTACAGTTAAGTTTCCAGATTATAATAGCCTATTATTTGTTGAGATAAATATAACATAACTTATCATGTTAATGCAATGTTACATTACAAGTGATAGTAAAACAATAAAGTTTCCAGATTAGATTTGCCAATAAAAGGCTTGAATGATAAGTTTTTTTTGCAATGGATGAATGATAGCTCTTATTCATTATACCTTCTTTCTGCCTGTATATCTCATGTGTTAATTATCTGTATATTCAACATCATGATTAACATGAGAGAGAAAATAATATTATTATGCGTGTCCATATAGCATGAGGCAAAGTAAAACTAATAAAGATATTAAAAAGAAGATGTGATATGATTGCCAATGAGACAACTATCCACAAAAGACCAAAATGACACAAACATTAACAACTATAGGTCACCGTGCGGCCTTCAACAATGATCAAAGCCCATACCGCATAGTCAGCTATAAAAGGCCCCGATAAGACAATGTAAAACAATTCAAACGAGAAAACTAACGGCCTTATATATGTTTAAAAAAATGAACGAAAAACAAATATGTAACACATACACAAACGACAACCACTGAATTACAGGCTCCTGACTTGGGACAGGCACATACATATATAATGTGGCGGGGTTAAACATGTTAGCAGGATCTCAACCCTCCCCCTAACCTGGGACAGTGGTATAACAGTACACATAAGAACGAACTATAAAAGTCAGTTGAAAAAGTCTGAACTCATCAGACAGACAAAACATACAAGTTGACGTGGCAGGGTACTCATACATCGCGACACAAAAAGACACAATGAACAGATCTGAGAATCTCTTATAATAATAATAAGAGATTGCATTTTTGTGAGATAAACAACACTTTGATTTTTTTGTTATCTGTAAAATTAAGGTTTAATGGATAAAGGGAGAAGTGGTGTGAGTTCCAATGAGACAACTGTCCATCCAAATAAAATTTTTAAAAAGTAAACCATTATAGGTCAATGTACGACCTTCAACACGGAGCCTTGGCTCACACCGAACAACAAGCTATAAAGGGCCCCAAAATTACTAGTGCGAAACTATTCATAAGGGAAAACCAACGGTTTAATGGTTCTTTTGAGTTGTTTCCTTTTCTGATGTTCCCCCAGGTAACGGGTAGAAATGGACAATTTTAAAGAAAGACTCGGGAGATATACAGCAATGTTTATGTGTTATTAAAAATGAAACCCTGTATAAAGATACACACTGAAACGGGAAATATTTAAACAATGATATTACTTGGATTAAGGTCGACCTTCTTAGTACTGGTTTTCATTCTGTCATGAAGACTCCTTTTAACCTGAAAACATATAGGAATTAATTAATTTAATACAAAACAAATATTCTTTAAGAAGCTAAATGTGCATAATTTGTTAATAACATAAAACATTCATGATTATACAAGCCAATTAGAAGGGTAACACAGAATATAAACAGTATGATTTTGTTTCAAATATTTGAATTATCCTTGGAGTTTGTTTTTGTTTGTTATATTTTATTTTTTTTCATTTTGATGTATTTTTGCAATTTGTTTGTTTGTCTACCTGATTTGAGTTATTTTCATTAAAAATGTATCTTCTATACAAGTAGTGATGTTATGGTGTCCACTAAAGAAGGACGTACTGTATACAAACTAACTTGACTGTTTTAATTGTCGGATAACTGAAATATATTTCTCTTAAATAAACAGATAGTGCTGGGTTGAATTATCAAGTATGTGAATACTTTCGATTCATTTCTTCATTATGTCTATGTTCTTTTTACTTGATTTATTTTGTCTCCTTATAATGATTGACTATACTTTAAACTTAATTATCTTAGAGGTATATTACTGCACAAAATATTGATACCTTTTACAATCAGTTGTTGGACGTCTTGATATATACTACATCGAGGACAGTTTGATCTGAAAGCTATTGATGGAGGGGGGGGCATAGCTATTTAGTTTAACAGATTATAACGAAGCCATTATGGTAAAGATTTATTATAATTGAAAGAATAATATGTATGTTTGTTCTAACGTTCAATCTATATTTTAATGTTTTTTAAAAAAAAGATTGTTACTATGTTAGCCTATCAATTTATAATCTGCTTTCGACATCACAGATTTTTTTCGAAATTGCAGCGATAAATTGAAAATCTGAGATTCAGTTTTAAAGACATACCTCATTCTTTATCCAAGGAGAGTACAGCTTTTCAGATCGATGATATTTTGTATGCTGAACACAGAAACACTTTTGGTCTCTTGTCAAATTTTCAAATGCAAATGTATCTTTATGATAATAGCCGTCACTGCATTTGAAATGGAGTTTATAAGATATCTTCACCATATACCTCTTTATCATTTCTTCAATAAATTGTTTTACTTCACTGTATATATCGCTGCACGTGCTTCCGAATCCCTCTTGTTGTTCTGTTGAAAATGAAACAACCTGAAGAGCGATGGTATCAGTCGACATGGTAACCAGAATCTTCTTACAACCAGAACTATCAATGTCAAACATGCAGATGCCACGGTATAAAGCAATAACATTATTTACTTGACTGGGGTAATAGTTTCTAAGAAAACTAGCAGATAGATAGTTAAAGAAGGAAGGTGGAAGAAATACAAATTTTAAACAAATCCAGGAGGACCTGTGGCAATTTTTTGAAAGAATACCAAATGTTTTACACACAACGTCAAACGTGGAAGACGGCATCATGCTTGGCATTATATAATAACTTGAGTTCGGAATTTTGACTAATATGTCAAGTTTTTCCATAACTTTATGCAAATTCACTTTCTGCCCTGCAAATTGACTTCCACATTTTGATTCGAAGAGTTCTGTTATTAACGATTCACTAATTTTGCCTTGTTGTTTTAAAAGTGTCCAGTCCTGAAGGTGGCGCAATCTTCTGCCATCAATTCTATCTGAGACTAAACATCGGAAAGCATCTGCTAACCATTGAGGTTTCAAAATGATTAAATCTCGTATATTTTCAAAGAAAATAATGTTCCCTACATTATGCTGAAATCGTAGAAAAAGCAATAAATCATCTTCTTTTATTATATTGATATCGGGATGTTTAGCCAGATTCAACATGCCAGTAAAAGTTATGAAATTCTTTCCATCCTTCTTATTGATTTCAATCAAGTGTTCCAAGATAATCCATTTTAACGGAAAAGATTTACCCCACATATCCATTTTCTCTGCATTCTCAAAAACTGCGTATCGCAACTTTTCAAATTCATCGTCAACATCTTCTATATTTGACAAGAAGAACCTTTCGTGCAAGTGACTATGTTTGCTTTTATATCTAAATGCGTGCTCTATTTGATCATTAAGCTCCTTTTCTCTCTTCTCAAATTCTATCTACAAAAATAAATGATTTACGGTCAATTTCTAGAAGATGAACCTCACATAGATTATACCTTTATTACAATGTATCACTAACTTTCATGACAATTATTAGAAAAAAAGTATAGGCCCTCTATCGCTGCTTGATATACGTCTTTGTTTAGTTCTGAATCGTAGGTATTTACCTGTGGGTCATATTGTTATGCGATGATTTGTATGAATATACATTGTTTAGATTATCAAACGTTTGTTTTCAAATCCAATTTCCAGAACCTACATATCGAATTTTATTTCTTTTGTTCTAATATGCATGAAATAATAGTAACTTGAGCTACAGTTAATTCAACGGATACATTATTTACTACAATTGTATACTATGTATAATTACGCCGATGTCCAAGGAACCTGAAGGGTGGAGGGCTCACAAATATGTATGACATCGGTATTCCTTAATGCGCATTTACAACAGAAGGAACATGGAATCCAGTAGTTATCAATGGTTGTTGTCTATCATACTTGTGTTACGTTATTGCTGTATTACAACTAATATTTCGAGGTTTTCTCTTTAAATTATTTCTCATTTTATTCTTCTGCGCTTATGTATAGCTTACTATAGCGTATCTGTTGTTTGGCTTCAATTGGTAGTACTTCGCTTGCATAACAAGAAAACGTGTGAACAGTTCCAATTGTTTTAAATTATTTGTGTTTGTATATGGATACAATAACGACACAAACTTGTTGACGTTACTAGGGTAACTTTATTTATAGCGCGTTTATAAGATAATAACGGCAAATACGGGGTGTACCAAGAAGTGACAATGATACAAATTCTTAATAAATACATAGTTATCGCAAATATTCACATATTAACTTACAGTCAATGTATGTAGAAAATTAATATCACTTTGAAAATTAAAGTCTATATAAATATAAGATTAAGACATCAATTGGCGAATCTTTTCCTTGTCGTCATTTGAAGTACGTTCATTCGTGTATTATGTTGATTGAAACAAAGTCGCAAGAAACCTCTATCGGATAAAATTTTTAAATTGAAACAATTTGTCTGTCTATTGTTTGTACGCAGAATCACTGCTCATCATTGCAAACCAATAGTTCATCTACAAAGGCTAGCTTCTAATTAATTTAAGGTGAATCTTCATGTATTTGAACCTTATCACCAAATTAAGACTTATTAGTCAGATTATTGGGTCCTTAAGTCGTGTGGCATTCCCTTAATGATGTAAAGTATTTGTATTTTTCCATTTTTGTCTAAAAGGTTGAATAATGTTGTTGTCACAGCACCAATGTTGGGCTTAAGTTGGAAGTACTTCGCTTGTGTCAATAGAATACTTGTGAACAGTTCTAATTGTGTTTAATCATTGCTTGTGTTTGTACATGATTACTATAATGCTACTCAGGCGTTGACTTTACAGAGGTAAAGTTTGTTACAGCGCGATATATAATAGCGGCAAATATTTGACATGGGTTGTGAAAATTTATGAAGTCGTACGATGATTATGTATTTGGTATTTATGGATAGATGTCTCATTCGCAATCAATCATCTTTGAAAGTTCGAATCCCACACCTGGCATATGTACGGTGGATCTATTTGAACTCAACGACGTCCTCAAACAATATGAACTGACCGAGTGTTGAAAGAGGCGTTAAACCACAACAACTCAATGAATGTATGAATATGACTATTATCCGATAAAAACGGACGGTATTAAAGCAAGGTTTATACATGGATCAGATTAAAAGTTAGGAAAAATGTTCTTCAATTTTATTACCTTGTTATATTTATCCTTTCCAGTGAAAACTAATAAAATCGGTGGGTCAAAGTGTCCTTTACTAGCTCGTTCGTTGACCGTTCGATGACAATGGATAGAATCAAACCAAAAATCAACATACCCTGAAACATATCAACATTCTTGAATAGGCAATGTTAAAATACTAATTTGGATAATTTTGATAAACTAGTATGTAACCCTATAGAAAAAGAAATGATCGAACCATGATTTATTTGTATCATTTCTTGCAATAATATATCAAAATGGACTTAGATGCCTATCTTGTATCACACTATATTATTATTTATTTTTTATTTAACAACCATTAAACAACTTATTGATGTCCGAACAATGACTGATGTATAAATGTTGAAGGCAAGAGATTGAATATAAAGATGTTCTTTAAGATATCTAAATTGCGGTATCCTTTACTTAAATTCACGCATGACGTCTACAAATTAGATATACTTCACATCAACGCAACTAAAGGGCATAATTAACATAATGGGTAAACATGATATTGACACACTTTACAAAATGACAGTTCCATGCCTATACTTGAGTAGTAAAATATATCACAAGTCTCTTGTCTTCAAAAGCTTAATATAAGGCGAGACTTAAAGCACTGGCAACACGAAATGCATTTAATATGAAAAATACATGAAAATGGCGAAATAGGTTTTAGTTGGATTTCGATTGCTGTTTCATTGACGTGTAACCCACATATCCCACTGGTTTAACCTACCGGGTGTCTTGCACCGTGAGAAATTTCATATACAGATTATATAAATGATAAACACTTTTAAAAGTAATACACTTTCAATTTGTTTTTGAACGATCCACTATCCCGATAAAAAATACAATGCCATTGTCACGTGGTTGGTGAACTATATCAATTATGTATAAATTCCTTCATAGAAAGAAGAAGATGTGGTATGAGTGCCAATGAGACAACTCTCCATCCAAGTCACAATTTGTTAAAGTAAAACATTATATGTCAAATTACGGTCTTTAACACGGAGCCTTAACTCACATCAAACAGCAAGATATAAGGGGCACCAAAATGACTAGTGTGAAACCATTCAAACAGAAAAACCAACGGTCTAATCTATATTCTAGTATATAAACAAACGAGAAACGCCCATGAACCACACCAACAAACAACAACCACTGAAAATCAGGTTCCCGACTTGGGACAGGTTCAAACAAATGCAGCGGGTTTAAACGTTTTTAAAATAGGCACAAACTTTCACCCTCACCTGAAACGTGTAACATCACAGCATAGAAAGATTCACTATAAAATATCAAGTGAGATGGCTCAATCAAAAGATATTAACAGCGGGTAACTTTAAAATACGATATTTCTTTTAATTTTAAGATAGATTTCTTCCAGATAGATAACGTTTTCAAAATCTGACATGTCCTAAGTACAAATATATCGCATCAGTCTTATTTGTTACTGTTCACAAATTTATAGTACAGGAAATTAATTTAAAACTGTTTGATTTGAAATAAGAGTTCTACTATAAAATAGTTATCAAAGGTACCAGGATTAAAACTTAGTACGCCAGTAAAGTAGTACATTTAGTAAAATGTAGGATATACTTGTTTGACTCCACACCAATATGTTTACTATATTTACTATATTTTTAATGTATATCAACTTCTAGCTTATTCGGTACCTTCTTATTTGTCAATGTTGCTCACACATGTTTTGGGGATATAATACTAATGTTTATTTAAGAACTGAATCCTTCTTATTTGTAATTTCATTTTGGTTTTTAAGTGTTTACGAAAACACATTTTGTATGAAGCGCTATATACTTTAAAAACGTACACTTCCAACGCTTTTACAGACTTATGAAACTAAACATTGTTTCATTAAGTTATAATAGCATTGTTTCATTAAGTTATAATAGCTTCATGTTCATGCTTCAACAAAAACAACTTTTGTGATATGCCTCCGCAACTGAAAGTTTGGGAGGAGCATGTTTGCTCCTGTCTCTCCGTCCATGTGTCAGTTCTTCCGTCTGTCGATCCCATTATGGTCATATAATTATTATTACGCATAACCCCACCTACAGTTTGGATCTAAGAAGTTTTCACTTTGCTGTCTGTTTGTACACATATTGAAGGTGCGCATGTGGTAGGGTTTTTTTTTTTTTATTGATTTTTGCTCTTTTGAAAGATAGTTGAACTTCGTAATTTGTTGAAGTACCTACTTGCATAAGCATATAAGAGGATAACCCCTCCTAAAGTTTGAATGCTAGGAAGTTTTCCCTTTGCGGGCTGTTTTACATAATTATATTGAAGGTGTAAATGCGCTTGTGGTTACGGTTTTGATTTTTTTTTATTAACATGTGCAATTTTAGGGGATATTCGAACTTTGTCATGTTAATAGGGTATTAGAGGTTAAATGTTACAATTATCTTAAAGCTTCTACGGGGGCATCAAATGTATCTCCCAGTCACACTAATATACCAAAGAAACTCTTGAATGACGTTGTTATAATACAGTTACTTCAGAGTAGATTGTGGGGCATCCCTTTGTCTAGCTTTTTTGTACTGATGTTTCGTTGTCACAGACACTACAAACCAATACAAGTCTGAAATGAAATACATCTTCACTCGACTGTACTGATTTTTACTCGACCAGTCTGAATTGGTCTGAAAGGACTAGGGGCTATAAGGGCCATTTTTGGCCTCACTCCCAAATTTCATTTAATTTGTCATGTTGTAAGTCTATACCATAGACCTTCTGAAAATAATCGAATTTTGGGTCTTGCTCGTTTATTCTGTTGCCTAGCGACCACTAAAATGGCAGAGTTAAACTCATCAAATATGATTATTATACAGCTTTAATATATCTATATTTGAAATTGAACCTGTTTAGCATATAGTGAACTTTACACTTGTACACTATTTCAATATTACATAATTAATTGCGCATTGTTGCCAAATTCACTGTTGTTTCTTTCTAGCAACATATATGTGCCCATGGCAACCGCGATTTGTTTTCTAATTACAAGATTTAATTCTAAAGATATTGAAACAGAAAGGCAATTTAAGATGTAAATTGTAAAAAGAAACAAACTCCAAGGTATCTTAAATATCCCAGATAATAAATTAATAGATACAGACACATGCATTACAGGGTGTTTTCAAAAGTCAGTGTATTTCCATGACAGTAGTTATGTTTCCGGAAGAGGTTGGGGTTGAAGGGGGCACTTCTATTTACACCTTTTTAAGCTGGAATAAGTGAAAAGTTAAGAAAACTATTAGATATATACGATATAACTTTTTTTCCTATGCAATTTATGAAAAGGTTTATATTTTTAAAATGTAAAACTGGGTAAGGTGACAAAATCTTAAGTGTCGTATGACTTGGTCTTTGATCATCATGACAATATTCATTATATATTCGTCTAAATTATAAAAAACAAGAATGTGTCTTTAGTACATGGATGCCTAAATCACAAGACTAACAATGGCCTGGAAATCCTAGGTAAGAACAGGCCCAAGAAATCGGCAGATTTAAACATGTTATTTTTTGCGATCTCAAACACCCTCTCCCTTAACCTCTAGGCAAAGTAGAAAAAAATCACACACAATACACACAGTAAAATTTACTTCAAAAAAAGTCTGAGTCTGATGCCAGATTCAACTACCTTGACCAAACACTTTAACCTGAAGCGAGACACAAGGACAATCGGACGAACAGACTGACATACGCACGGACGAATAGACGCATAGACCAGAAAACATAATGCCCACAAATGAGGCTTAACAACAAAGCCGGGTCACATTTTAAAATATACACTTCATTTTTACGCATGATTATAAAACTATTCAAAACATAACCTTTAAAAAGGTAACAGACATGAAGTGTGCTTACAGACTTCAGGCTCTTGTTTCTATGCATTGAAAGGTCAATTATCCATATATATATACATTTGCAAATTTACAGATCTTACATTGTTGGGTTGATGTTTAGACGAGTTGTATATACATAATGTACACAGCCATGTATCACCATCACTGCTGGTGATCCAATAGATAAATCTGTTGTAGAGTTGTCGCTGGCTCAGACGTACTTATTTATATATAAATGTATATACGGATATAGGAATAGTCTACCTTATGCCGTTTCCGTTTTTTTACCATCAAATTTTATAGAAATTGTTCTCTATGCACATTACCCACGTAGAATTGGAATATAGGTAGTTTCATTTTCGAATTAAATTTCGTGTTTCTCGCCAAATATAAATTGTAAAATCCCCCCCCTTTTTCGTTACATAAATTAAGGATCTGACCCTAATACCAGAGAGAGAAGATTGCCCCATTCAAACCACAAAATTTTGAATTTATAATTAGCAAACACATCAGAAATGTCCAGATTTTGTTATATTGAAGGTCTATCTAATTAAAATTTCATAATTAAAAAAAAGTTGTTATTGAATCCCTTACACATGAAGTTCGTTGCTGTCGGATTTTTTAAAGAAATTTAAGTAGATAAACTTGCAAAAATATAATTAGGAATACACTTTACATTCATAAAAAAAAAAGTTTCTATAGGCATAAGAATGTATAAACTAAACTTTGTCAGATGAAAAGGTCCAATCTGGACGGCAAATTTCAGCTTTTTATTGCTCCGCTTGGCTATGAAAAATATAAAATAAACCATCGCACCAACCTTGCACCAAAAAGATTTTTTATCCGAAGTTTGATACGTATGAACTTGTCAAAATGTTAAAATTTCTAAATGGTGCAAGCATGGTGCGGTGGTCAAAATTTAGAAAAACCATCAAATTTTCGGTACTTTTGCTTATTTTCCCAATTATGACGTCATTTGCACCTACCATTGTGACGTCATTGAACCTTTTTTAGTTAAATAAAAACATTTTTTTTTAATCATTCACTCATATTCTAATAATTTATGGAGAAAAATCTGCTCTGTTAGAATTTTTATTATCTTGTAAATCTGGGGCCATTTTAGGCCATTAAAGCCCCTATACTCAATAGTCCGAACTTGTACTTAACCATTTTAAACACTTTGAACCATGCTTGACATAGTTTGAACCATACTCGACCTAGTCTGAACAATACTCGACCAAGTCTTAACCAACCTAGACCTTTTGTATCTATAGTATACAATGTATTTTATCAATTTAGGAACAACTGGAAAATTTGAACAATTTCAAATGATAAATGTATTCATTTTGGCATTTAAACAAAAGTTTCACAATACATGTATATATAATATTGCACCATATGCATCAACAGTTACGCTTATATATAACCTTTAGAATAAAGATAAAATAAGCTGATCAAATTATCTCAAAACTGAATTGTGACTTATATTTTCAATGTTATTCAAAAATTTTGGATCTTTTAGATATATTTTATGGTTACTGACCAATTTTTTTCATTTAAACTTATTAAGTCTAGCATTGTTAAATAAGGTGTCAGTTGAGGAAAGTCAATAATGCAGTTATTTTTTTAATGAATTACATATATATATGTAAAATATACAAAGTACCTTAATAAATTTAAATAATGACATCTTTGTTTTGTAAAATCATACATTTATATAATCATTATAATAAAACTTTCATAGCAATCATTGATAACCTTTTAAAAAGGAAATGGGTTCCAAATGTTATTTCATTTAAATTTGAATATTTTTGGTCAAAATTAAAGACATGGCATACAAGAAGCTCTAACTAAGGTTTAATTAAATCAGTACTCATGTGTTTTACAGGTAAAAAGAAAACGCTACATTTCTTAAACTCGTGCATCAGTTATCTAGTGAATTCAAAAGGCCTTGTCATTAAATTAAACAGGATGTTGAGATTTTGGATGAATGTTATTTAGAATTTGATACTCTCTGACCAGGTGTGATCTGTTAATGAGATTTCCACAAGCAGAAGGTATTAAGATATACACTAATCAATAACAATTTTATTAATTTCTTAAATCTTTTATTTATTTTTTTCAATTTGCTATATATCACGTATAATATATCCCAAATTATAATGAAATATCTATTTCTAGTATAAGGTTGAATACTCTAAGTGATTTTGCTGACTGTGCTTTAAAAAGATAATCTTATTACTATACTATATAACCATGACACCTATGTGTTTTGTATTTAGATATCTGGAAAGTTAAGATTAAAATTAAAACAAAAACAAACAAAAAACCATGCCAAACGAGAACCACCCTAATAAGGTTTTATTACCTTCAGTTTTAGTGTAGTTTTCAGGTAAAAGAAAGTCTTTTTTTTAAGTATATTTTTTTTAAATTTTGAATATAAAATTATTTTATAAGATAATCTGATTTAAGGTAGCACAATAAAAAGATTTTATAACTCCAACTTCCAAGTTTTAAAATGCTGTAACTTTCTTAATAATGCTTGAAAATTTTAAAAGTGGTAGTTTTGGATAGCTAACAGATTACTCTTTCAAATTAATGCAATGTTAGCTTTATGCAACAATTATGTAACCAATTAGAATGTTAACTGTTTATAAAATATTTTTCACCAAATTTCCACTTTCAAATGAAATTAGCTTCTGCATAGGGAGCCCTAGAAGGTTGATTTTATAATATGTTGTTTCTATGGCCATTATCTACAAAAGGGTGTCTCATATTTCAGATAGAATGTATAGAACAGATTTTACACCTAATTAAACATTATCTTCTTTTATGTGGTTAGGATGTTTACACTAATTAGAGATTGATGAGATAATGGAACACCATATAGAAACTCTGAGACACCCTTTTGAAGCTGTTCAGGACTTTATTTATTGCTTAAATTATCATTCGCGGGCCCCAGGATGTTCAGGACTGTGTTCATTAGACGTTAGCGGTATGTATTGTAACGTCATGCTACTTATGACGTTGAGATTTATGTACACATGGCGTTTAGAATCATTACAAGTAGAAACAACTAGTATTTCTTATTGTGCCTAACAAGTCTGATAGTACCACTCTTGTTGATGGAAATTATAAAAATATTTTCTCCGTATCTGCCTACATTTTGGAACCGGAAATCACTATCTTTCTTCATTTATGTGTTGTGTTGTCGTACTTAGGAATTGTTTGTAATGTTTTATCATAACTTACATTGGATTATACCTATAACACATTTTTCAAGGATTTATATCCCATGTGAAGTTGCTTGTATAAAAATTGAATTTTTTGACTTTTTTGCCGGCATTTTGAAACCGGAAGTCACCTTTAGTTTCATTAATGTATTGTCAAGTCGTAATTAAGAAACTGTCATTTACTTTTATCAAATCTAACATTGAATTTTACATATAACAAACCTTTCAAAGGAGTAACGAAGTATTGCCAATTTGTAATGACGCCATTTCCAAAATGTGTGGTGGCCATTTTGAAAAATTGATTTTTTTTTCTGGCCAGCAGCGGATTTTTTATAAGTATCATTTAGTTAACCTTTATACCAAATTTCATGCTTGTATCACGATTTGCACAATTATGTCCATAATATCTCCCACTATCTAAGATATTGTTGCCGAAGGACCAAGATGAGTTCCAAACTACGTTCTATACGTGCAGGACACAGAAGTGTCATTTCCCGACTTTTGAAGAAATTTGAGGACATCCGAGACGACGGAGATGAGCACGTGAACACTGAAGAATTAGCTAAAATGTGGACAATCTGTTGAAGACACAAGAGACACTACAAAAACTAAATGAGGACATTCTAGAAAATCTCGATGAAGGAGAAGTAGAGGCCGAGATCTTCGATTCAGATGAGTATGCTTACACATTAGATGGAAAAATAACGCAAATACAAAAGCTCATTCTTGTCAATACATCCACACTCAGTACAAATGCAAAAGATTTCGTCAGTTATAGCGACCCTTCACATTCCCCCCCTGCTCAGCCCGGTCATGATCAACCAAGTTATGCTCAACCTATGTACGCCAAGCAGCTAAACTTACATATTTGTCAGGAATCAAATTAGCTTACCCATTAGATAACTTTAAGTTGGCTTACTACTGAGAAACATTTACCCGTTTTCGTTAGTAATCGAGTGAAGGAAATTAACGAAATTACTCAAGAATACCAATGGAAGTACTGTCCGACAGATTCAAATCCGGCAGATATGCTATCGAGAGGAGTAACTGCAACGACATTCTTAGAATTAGATCTTTGGATAAAAGGACCCGAATGGCTCACTGACAAATCAAACTGGTCACAGTGGAGGAATAAAGAATCACACATTCTTAGCACTACAATTGAGCAAGGACAATCAACTAGTGAACCGCAACAGAAAATCAGATCTTATGAAGGAATAGGTACAATAATAGTATACAACGCTACAGCTCATATCAAAAACTGTTGCGTATAACAGCATATATGTACCGATTCATAAACAACTGTAGAAATAATGACAAACTAACTGGAAATCTTAGTGTCAATGAAATTCAGACTGCTGCGACTTCATGGATCTGAGATTCTCAACTGCGTAAATACCCGGATGTTATTGAGAGTTTAAACAACAAATCAGAGAAAAATGCGCTAGTGAAGCAACTTAGATTGTACATGGACAAAATGAACATTATCCGCTGTGGCGGAAGAATAAACAATGCACCTATTGATGAATCAGCTAAATTTCCAGTTCTTATACCGAACAAAGACACACTTTGTAAATTAATTGTGATGGATGCACACGCAAGGAATGTTCACTCTGGATTAGAAAGTACAGTGACATTTATTCGCCAGTCTTACTGGATCACGTCGATTCGACAATGTTTGAAATCAATACTCCGTTATTGCATTACTTGCCGTTAAATTACAGGAAGACCCTATCTTACACCCGACCCACCACCACTGCCGTCCGACAGACTTAATGATTCACCACCGTTTACCGTAACCGGTGTCGACTTCACAGGAGCATTGAATGTGAGAACAAAAAGCAACAGTATTAGTAAAGCATATATTTGTCTATTCACCTGCGCTAACACTAGAGCTGTGCATTTGGAAATCTGTGTAGACCTTACAGATCAAACATTCATTCTATCGTTTAGGAGATTCACCAGCCGCAAATCGTTACCGAAAATCATGATGTCTGACAATTGTACAACATATACCGCAGCAGCGAAGGAAATTGAAATGCTTACAAAATCTAATACTATTCAGGAACAACTCAACATATATGGAACTCAGAGGAAATTTATTCCGAAGCGTGCACCATGGTATGGTGGTTGGTGGGAACGATTAATCGGCTTGACCAAAAATTGCATAAAGAAAGTGTTAGGACGAGCACTAGTTACTTTTAGAGTGCTAGAGACAATTGTGACCGAGATAGAGGCTATATTAAATGATCGTCCGTTAACCCACGTATCAACGGACTTTACCGATGATGAACCGCTTACACTGTCTCATCTTCTCTATGGAAGATGGATTAAAACTTTACCGAATTCAGGAACAATTAATTTCAACAGTGAGGAGAACGTACAAAACTTAACACATTGCACAGCAAATAGACAATCTAGTGTTCAAAAACGCATTATTCACGACTTTTGGAACAGATGGTGAAGAGAATACCTCACTTCACTCAGGGAACAACATAGAAACACCGGAATTAACACTCAAATCATTAAAGTGGGCAATATTGTACAGATTCATGATGATACCCCAAGGACAGTGTGGAATTTAGCGATTATCGTTAAGTCAGTTTATGGAAGAGATGGACTTTGTAGGTCTGCCATTTTACGCACTAAAAATGGCACGACATCTAGACCAATAAGGAAGCTATATCCACTTGAACTCTTATCAACAGATAGTCCGTGTGATTCTAGTGACAATACTATAACTTCAATTAGAAAAGCAAAAACTGATGCCAAGGAGAAAATCAAAAGTGGGATTCAACTGTTCCGTAAAACATAAAGACTGTTTAAGTGTAAATAGTTAAAGTTTTATTTCATTTGAGAGACAATAGTTATTTCATTTTAATTTTTTTTCTTTATTTATTGCTTAAATTATCATTCGCGGGCCCCAGGATGTTCAGGACTGTGTTCATTAGACGTTCGCGGTATGTATTGTAACGTCATGCTACTTATGACGTTGAGATTTATGTGCAAATGGAGTTTAGAATCATTACAAGTAGAAACAACTAGTATTTCTTATTGTGCCTAACAAGTCTGATAATACCACTCTAAGATAGAAGCCAATGATGTGTTGATTAAGATTTCGTTAAAATTTTCTGTATAGTTTTAGAGATGATAGAGCTAAATTCATTCGAGTAAACTTACCCAGATTTTGCCGCTAATTACATAATAATTGATTACATAATGATTGCATAATAAAAATATTGTATTCAATTAAAAGATTAATCTTTTATCTATCTATATATATACCTCTTTTATTATTTTCTATGCATTCATAAGAAAGATACATCATTTCAAAGGTTAGAGATCGGAAGTAAAAAAATCTTTGTATTGTGCTACCCTAACCCTCTCTATTTGTTAGATAAATCGGAGAATCATGTCAGGATGTAAAAATCAGTTAAAAAGAAATTTATTTTAAAACAATTTACAAAAGTAGAGGTAATTTGGTCAAGTATGGTGTAGAAAGGTCGAGTATTGTTCAAACCTTTGGTCGAGTATGGTTAAGACTGAAAAACGTTGATAGAGTACAGGTCGAGAACGGGTTAAGATTTTTCAGACTGGTCGAGTAATACTCAAGACTATTTTCAATGTCAATGATAAGGATCAAGTACAAATCAGTACAGTCGAGTACGGTTAAGACTGGGGTTGACTAATGTCAAGTAAAATTCAGACCAATTTAGAATGGTCAAGAGAAAAAAATCAGTACAGTCGATTACGGATATATAGACCATTTCAGACTGTTACTGGTTTGTAGTGAGAGAGCATATGCTGTCATGAATGTTGCATTTTGTTTGGACTTAAAATTTCGTAATTTTCCTTAATCCTAAATCAAAAGTACGGATTGTTATGAAACATGTATGTAAAGTTAAAATTAGTTTTTATATCGTGTATGAACCACCAAAATAATAGACAATTAAAAAGTATAATCTCATATTTTACATCATATTTAGATATCTGACAATATTAAATCATAATTTGGTTATTAGTTTTAATTTTTTGATACAAAAACATACCTCCAATATACTGATAATCCTCAAAGCACTGACTTAAGTCTTGTTTAATGATGTCGTCCTTCATATCTGCAACTACAAGGTATACTGCATTACTTGTCAAAAATGCTTGATGCGTAGCGTAAAATTCCCTTTGTCCTGCAAAGTCCCACAAACCACACAATGCATACGGGTTCGAAAGAGTATTTACAGTTGATCTTGAAAACAGATGAGACATTAAATCCGCAGGCATTACAAATGATGAAGATTCATTCCATTCATTATTTTGATCCAGGTTAAGCTTTGCGTCGGTGGTAAAATACTCAGCCATGACCATTGATGAAGTTTCATTCTTATCTTCATTTTCTTCCAGATCGACCGATTTTTCGGTTGTTAGGTCTTTTTTAAATGCAGACGTCACATCACCATATCTTACATTTCTATTATTTGTCCCACGTACCTGCATATTTTTAGTGTCACTGTCCTTGTCATTTGTGACAAGCGCTCTCTGAATCCGGTCCACTCTATCATCATGAATTTCTGGTAGAAAAATTAAGTAATCATTATGTTCCGATGTAATGAATTTTAATACTTTTTAAAACATGTTTCAAGGCATATTTTGAGTGTTACTTGCGTTTGTGACAAGAAATCTGTTAAATTCTCCGGGCTTTCAATTTGTTTTAGTGATTTTTACCACTTCATTTATACGGGTTATAACCTTTCATTTGTGGTTCATTAAAATAATACAAATTCAGTCAGTGTTACCTTTATAAAACGAATGTCAACATTACTTGATATTGAAATGTCGTGCGTCCATGTACCTCCCGAGGGAAACTCAATTTCAACGGTTTAAATATCTCAAATGTGTATGATTTTTAATTTTAATTCCCTGTGTATAATTTGGAGTTTAGCCTGACGTCCACTATCACTGAACTAGTATATAAATTTTAAAGGGGCCAGCTGAAGGACGACTCCGGGTGCGGAAGTTTCTCTATGAATTAATTACCTATTGGTGACCTTCTGCTGTTGTCTGTTTGATGATCGGGTTGCTGTTTCTTTGACAAATTCCCTATTTCCATTCTCAATGTTATCGGTCAACTTGGCACTAAAACGTGCTTAATATGAACATATATTTCAGGCGAGAAGGGGACGTAATATCACATTCCTCATGTAGATATAGTGACAATTAACCATGATACATTTTTGTCACTATCCATTACACAGATATCTGAAGATGTGGTAGTAGTGCCAATGAGACAACATAGCATTGATTCTAGTTTCAGTCGATATTTCCAGGCCTTCATAACGATAGTCGCGCTATCCAAACCATGACATAATTGCAACTGGCTGTTAAGGAAGAAGCAATTGATAAATCAACAGTTAGAATTTTTGGTATTCCTTGATGGTTCATATGCTTAGACTATATGGGGCTATATTATTGCGCACGTATAAATTGCCCAAAGGAAAAAGTGCACTACTATAAATTTAACAGGGTCTGTTTTACATCCTTCATGCTATTCCGACAGGATCTTGTTGGAAAATTGTTTTGTATGTCCATCAGTCAATTTAAAAGGTAATTCAAGATTACCTGGTAAAAACAGAAAAAGAATGTCTGTGAACACGAAAGCATCTGCTCGAGCGTGCAGTTTTCTAAGTTGATAGGTGACATTCTACTAGAACGAGTAATGGTATATGATTCGCTAATAAAATCCAAACACTGTTTGGATTTTATTAGCGAAAACACTGTTTGTGTGATGTACTGTTCAGCATCGTGCATGAGTTTCATCAAATTTGGATAAGACAAACTTGGTGAGAGTGCAGAAACTGAAAAGCACCCAATGGCTCCTGGCGCGAACGGGGCTTTAGGGGGAGGGTAGTGCGCATTACATATGGTCTAATAGTATCTACATTTGACGGAAAAGTGTACTCGGTAATTCAACGCCTCGGATATAACCTGGTAAAATGATGTTTTGGACTTTGACCGCTAATGAGTTCATAAACAGACACACCAAAATCGCGGTCATTCAATTCGTGGTGGTCACTTTAAAACGTATTTTGTGTCGATTTCAGTCGTTCTGTATCAAAACTCTGTTAAATCCGTTTTTGGACGCAAAGTTTGAATTATTGTTGCCGTATTAACTGTTACAGGGATATTTGGAGTTCAAAGTATATTTCGTTATATGTAGTTATTGTTACCATGTACATCACTACAGAGTACTTGTATACCTTTTCCGAATGTCCATTTTCCATTTTCTATGTTGATTTTGCATCTATGAATAGCAATATCAATACCATCTGTACACGAAACATCATTTATGTTTTCCTTCAATAATCTTCTTAATAGGCATGTTTTTCCAGCACTTTGCTTTCCAACTATCTTTATGTTTAGAGAATACCTGTTTTCGGTTTTTGAAGTTTGTGTAAGCTTATAGAATCTGATTTTATCTTCCTCTGATAATTGGTTTATGGCTTCAGGCAAAACTGAAGATAAAAAATATATTGTTTTGAGATAAATCTGGACTATGAAATTGGTACCAGCCGTTTATAGCAGTTATCCTATATGATTTAGTTTTTGTTAGTCCTGCCGACAGTCGGAATTCAAAATGTCATAATTTAATGATCTCGATTGGATTAATCTTATATTCTCATAGTGACTATTTCAAATTCTGTGTCTGTGATGATTACAGATAAATATTTTGAATGACGATTTCAAACTAAAAAAAGGTAAGATAGAAAACAAATGCAAATACTTATTTTTACCCCCAAATGTTGTCATAAATGTTATTCCCTCACTCTTAAATGACCTTTGACGTAATTTGCCGTTATTCCTTCGTCCGTTTTTGTTATACAGCTCTTAAACTGTTTCTGCTTTTATCAATTTAATTGTTTTCGGCTAAGCACGTTCATTACTAAGGTGAACCAAGAAAAGCTCTTCGGTCTACTGAACTTTATGAAAAGCTGTGTTTTTTTTTTTTAAACATTTTAGTGTAACAACTTATTCAAACTGCAAGGTCTTTCATATTCATCTTGAACTATTTCACATTATCAATGTAAATGCGAGGATGAGAGGATTTATCAAAGACAACAATTGGGTCAAACTGATTTTCTTTTAGAAAGAATGCAAGTTTGAAAGAAAAATATGTTTATGTTAGATACTTCAATAAAATAAAATTAAAAGTAGCGAAGAGTATGTTGTTTTGCGAAAGCGGCGAAAAGGAAAATTGACCCAGGGGAAACCCTGCTTGTGATAAGTGGAAGAATAATATCTAAATTAAAAAAATAATCTGCAAAAACATTATGTGTTAGAAGATAAAGAAAAAAGTGACCATGATATTGATAAAGAGCATGGTGAGTTTTTGGTTAATTCGAGTTGCTAAGTCTTTAGTTTTTTATGCCCCAACTACGATAGAAGAAGGGCATTATGTTTTCTGGTCTGTGCGTCCGTCCGTTCGTTCGTTCGTCCGTTCGTTCATCCTTTTGTTCGTTCGTCCGTTCGTTCTTCCATCTGTCCCACTTAAGGTTAAAGTTTTCGGTCAGTGTACTTTTTGATGAAGTTGAAGTCCAATCAACATGAAACTTTATACACATGTTTCCTATGGCATTATGTTTCTGGTCTGTGCGTCTGTTCGTTCGTTCGTCTGTCTCACTTCAGGTTAAAGTTTTTGGTCAAGGTAGTTTTTGATGAAGTTTAAATCCAATCAACATGAAAGTTAGTACACATGCTCCCTATGATCTGATTTTTCAAATTTTAATGGTAATTTTGATTTTTGACCCCAATTTCACAGTCCACTGAACATAGAAAATGATAGTGCAATTTTCAGGTTAAAGTTTTTAGTCAAGGTTGTTTTTGATGAAGTTGAAGTCCAATCAAATCTTTCTTTGGTATATTTTAAGAAGCTTTGTTGTAAAAATATTAATCCGATTCAAATTAATCATAACATACATTTATAAGAAATATATTTACAATCAAGAAACTATTTACATTGTCTTCCAAAGAGATCCTAATTTTTTTGTTTTTGATTTGTCTCAATCTAATCGATTGACGAATTTTTGACAAAAAATAACAATGAACCACGAAATTGGCTATAACAATAATTATATACTAAACTATAGAGATATACAATGGGACAGAAATATATTTTCTTATTTTCTTTTCCTTTGGTGAACAACGTTTTATGTTTCACAATTTGTAAAATCTAACGTGATATTTTCAGCAACATATCTTTTGAAAGATATTCCGTCTTGTGCAAATATTTGTCAAACATTTTAATATATGCATATATAATTATATAGATTAGACCGTTGGTTTTCTCGATTGAATGGTTTTACACTAGTAATTTTGGGGCCCTTTATAGCTTGTAGTTCGGTGAAAGCCAAGGCTCCGTGTTGAAGGCCGTACCGTGACCCATAATGGTTTACTTTTATAAATTGTTATTTGGATGAAAAGTTGTCTCATTGGCACTCATACCACATCTTTCTTCATCTATATATAAACATGTATTTCTTAGTGACTCTTACCTTCAACGTACAACTGTGTCTGCCTCTTTACCCCATTAAAATCTATAATATATACAGCACTGTCACTCAGTTCAGCATTTTTTATTTTCAACGTATGCAATTTCTCATTTATATCACATTTTATTCTATCTGTTGAGCTCACAGGACTTCCATTCTTGTACCAGATTCCAACTACACCTATCTGGTTTATTTCACAGCTAATAGATACATTATTTCCTTCTATCGGTTTGGCTGGGTCAATGGATAACGCTTTCGAAAAGTATTCTGAAATATGAACAACGATGTGACAGGGTTGTAAATTGCTAATAGAAAAAGTGTCATAAACAGTAGGTACATGCAGACATTTTGCGTGCAAAGTACAAGATTTATTTGAATATTAATGTTTTATCTGTAGAACTTACATAACTACCATTGTTTACCACCGATAAGAAAAAGGCTAGTTTTACTATTAATACGTAAAATGTCATAAACTATACTTGATTTGATTTGTATGCAGTAATTTGACTGAAAGTGTGTACACTCATTATGAATAACAAGAGAAAATTATTTTACACACGTTTTGTATACAAGAAACTATAAGTAAAACTTACCGCAGATTATTCAAATCAAGTATCGCTTACCCTTCCGGAGCACCCGAGATCACCCCTAGTTTTTCGCGGGGTTCGTGTTGTTTATTCTTTAGTTTTCTATGTTGTGTCATGTGTACTGTTGTTTGTCTGTTTGTCTTTTTCATTTTTAGCCATAGCGTTGTCAGTTTATTTTAGATTTATGAGTTTGACTGTCCCTTTGGTTTCTTTCGTCCCTCTTTTGTGACATTTTACATGTTGATAATAAAACTAGCCTATATCTCCTATTGTATACGACTTAATTCATTGTTAATTCTTAATATCAGACGTATCATTCTAGTTTAAGTTGAGTTGACAATTATTGGTCTAGTCAATTTAGTGAACAACCTGCAACTAATTGCAACACAAGGTTTTTCTCTGAAAAACAAGTATGTTAATATGTATGAACAACATACTAAAACTATACAAAAATATATTTTGCGGAAAGTGGTTTAATTCACGAAAATATTTTTTAGCAAAAATAAGGGAACATGAGCTACTTCCCCTTATTTGCCAAAATTGAAAAAAAATAATTTATATAACAAATATTCGGTACTTTTTAAAACAGTTGGAATAATACAATACAATGCATAATTATTTCAAGTCAAAAGAATTATATTGCAAATGCATCCCTTTCCTGTTTCAAAATTTGTATATTGAAATAAAGATATAGACCAAGATTGTGTTCTGCTATTTAATAATTCGAAGATCTAATTCTCCACAATAGTGATGGTATGTAACCTTTAACAAAAGACTATTCTGAGTAAGATTAACCAACATAATCACAATCTAACTAGGTTTTTTTGTAATAAATCTACCCCTGTGTTAAGTTATTTTTAGTTGGGGGAGGTGTTCTCAAAATACATGTGTTTGGCTTTTTTAAATTAAGTTTTTTTGCAAGACTAAATTTCATTCAACAGTCGGCTTATCTTATTTTTAACATCTAACATTTGACAACTTTTACTGGTAGCACGATTTCAGTCTGAAACGGTCATTTTGGTCTGATCACAAATTTGGTACAATTGCTATTTAAATTTAAGCTCTTAAGGTAAAATTATAATCATATTGACAAAGCTTCTCTTGAAATTGCCTTAAACAATTTCTACATTTCATGCTAATTTAGTGAACTAGTGTATGTTCCAAAAAATTAAAAAGTTCACATATCTGAAACTAAACCAGGATATTGATAGAGCTTACTAAGTAAAATTGGTTTGTGTTTAACTGTGACTTTATGCAATTCAAATGTTGAAAAAGTAGCTGATGAAAAAAAAACACAAAAAAGGACTACAATCAATGACGATACAATAACACTAGAAAAATATCTCTTTCAGCAATTAACATGACAAAATCAAAGGCAGTAACCAAACTGATTCACAATTATTTTTTAACACAATCATAACTTTTGGTTTAGTATACCTTCATTTTAATTACTATAAATACATAACAGTTTTATAAGATAACAGTTTCAAACTTCCAAGAAATGCAATTCTTTAAAACTGAGTTTTACTGTGTGTTTATTTATTCTACATTGTCTAGAGATACTATGGCTTGTTGTTCGGTGAAAGCCAAGGCTCCGTGTTGAAGGCCGTACCGCGACCCATAATGGTTTACTTTTATAAATTGTTATTTGGATGAAAAGTTGTCTCATTGGCACTCATACCACATCTTTCTTCATCTATATATAAACATGTATTTCTTAGTGACTCTTACCTTCAACGTGCAACTGTGTCTGCCTCTTCACCCCATTAAAATCTATAATATATACAGCACTGTCACTCAGTTCAGCATTTTTTATTTTCAACGTATGCAATTTCTCATTTATATCACATTTTATTCTATCTGTTGAGCTCACAGGACTTCCATTCTTGTACCAGATTCCAACTACACCTATCTGGTTTATTTCACAGCTAATAGATACATTATTTCCTTCTATCGGTTTGGCTGGGTCAATGGATAACGCTTTCGAAAAGTATTCTGAAATATGAACAACGATGTGACAGGGTTGTAAATTGCTAATAGAAAAAGTGTCATAAACAGTAGGTGCATGCAGACATTTTGCGTGCAAAGTACAAGATTTATTTGAATATTAATGTTTTATCTGTAGAACTTACATAACTACCATTGTTTACCACCGATAAGAAAAAGGCTAGTTTTACTATTAATACGTAAAATGTCATAAACTATACTTGATTTGATTTGTATGCAGTAATTTGACTGAAAGTGTGTACACTCATTATGAATAACAAGAGAAAATTATTTTACACACGTTTTGTATACAAGAAACTATAAGTAAAACTTACCGCAGATTATTCAAATCAAGTATCGCTTACCCTTCCGGAGCACCCGAGATCACCCCTAGTTTTTCGCGGGGTTCGTGTTGTTTATTCTTTAGTTTTCTATGTTGTGTCATGTGTACTGTTGTTTGTCTGTTTGTCTTTTTCATTTTTAGCCATAGTGTTGTCAGTTTATTTTAGATTTATGAGTTTGACTGTCCCTTTGGTTTCTTTCGTCCCTCTTTTGTGACATTTTACATGTTGATAATAAAACTAGCCTATATCTCCTATTGTATACGACTTAATTCATTGTTAATTCTTAATTTCAGACGTATCATTCTAGTTTAAGTTGAGTTGACAATTATTGGTCTAGTCAATTTAGTGAACAACCTGCAACTAATTGCAACACAAGGTTTTTCTCTGAAAAACAAGTATGTTAATATGTATGAACAACATACTAAAACTATACAAAAATATATTTTGCGGAAAGTGGTTTAATTCACGAAAATATTTTTTAGCAAAAATAAGGGAACATGAGCTACTTCCCCTTATTTGCCAAAATTGAAAAAAAAAAATTTATATAACAAATGTTCGATACTTTTTAAAACAGTTGGAATAATACAATACAATGCATAATTATTTCAAGTCAAAAGAATTATATTGCAAATGCATCCCTTTCCTGTTTCAAAATTTGTATATTGAAATAAAGATATAGACCAAGATTGTGTTCTGCTATTTAATAATTCGAAGATCTAATTCTCCACAATAGTGATGGTATGTAACCTTTAACAAAAGACTATTCTGAGTAAGATTAACCAACATAACCACAATCTAACTAGGTTTTTTGTAATAAATCTACCCCTGTGTTAAGTTATTTTTAGTTGGGGGAGGTGTTCTCAAAATACATGTGTTTGGCTTTTTTAAATTAAGTTTTTTTGCAAGACTAAATTTCATTCAACAGTCGGCTTATCTTATTTTTAACATCTAAAATTTGACAACTTTCACTGGTAGCACGATTTCAGTCTGAAACGGTAATTTTGGTCTGATCACAAATTTGGTACAATTGCTATTTAAATTTAAGCTCTTAAGGTAAAATTATAATCATATTGACAAAGCTTCTCTTGAAATTGCCTTAAACAATTTCTACATTTCATGCTAATTTAGTGAACTAGTGTATGTTCCAAAAAATTAAAAAGTTCACATATCTGAAACTAAACCAGGATATTGATAGAGCTTTCTAAGTAAAATTGGTTTGTGTTTAACTGTGACTTTATGCAATTCAAATGTTGAAAAAGTAGCTGATGAAAAAAAACACAAAAAAGGACTACAATCAATGACGATACAATAACACCAGAAAAATATCTCTTTCAGCAATTAACATGACAAAATCAAAGGCAGTAACCAAACTGATTCACAGTTATTTTTTAACACAATCATAACTTTTGGTTTAGTATACCTTCATTTTAATTACTATAAATACATAACAGTTATATAAGATAACAGTTTCAAACTTCCAAGAAATGCAATTCTTTAAAACTGAGTTTTACTGTGTGTTTATTTATTCTACATTGTCTAGAGATACTATATGACTATGGGAGCATTGAGTTATCACACAACATGTGTTTCTCCCAGCCACATTATTACACTTATCCCAAGTTAGGAACCCCTTGCTTTAGTTTGTCTTGCATTTATGGTTTTTGTTGTTGATAATTTTGTTTCATGTGTATGTATTGGAGTTTCAAAAGTTTCCATTTCGCTGAACTAATGTACACAATCATTAATGGGGTCGGCTGAAGCCCACCTTCGTGTGCCGGATTTACTTACTATGTTGGAGACCGATAACAAGGGCCTTGTTTTCTCTTTGGTACAATTCCTGTTTACATTCTCAATGTTACGTTTTTAAAAATCAAGCTGGAAGTAACCAAGATTTAAAAATTTTCATGTGATATGCCCCTCACTTAGGGGTACTATGTTTTTTCAGTCTGTGCGTCCGTTCATTCGTTCTTCCGTCTGTCCGGTTTCTATTAAAGTTTTTTTGGTCAAGGAAGTTTTTGAAGAAGTTGAAGTCTAATCAACTTGAAACTTAGTGCACATGCTCTTTGTGATATGATCCTTTTAATGTTAATGCCAAATTACAGTTTTGACTCCAATTTTACGGTCCACTGGACTTAGAAAATGATAGTGCAGTGGGGCATCCATGTACTATGGACACATTTTTATTTTGTAATTAGTTTGTAAAACAAAATATTTCACACAACAAATTGATTGTTATTGATATCGATAACAAGAGGAACACATATGCATACAATCATAAGATAATAAAGTCTGTCTATAAAGATCCTTTATTAAAAGTTTTGACCATGAATAACCAGGAATAACTGAGCTTTTTATTTCCATTTTCAAATTCTTTCTGTGCACATCATATTTTACACATGAATTAAAAAAAAAATTAATAAAAATATATTTTCTAGTTATATCCCAATTTGAAAGTTTTAACCACCAATAACCATTTTTTTTTTCATTTCCAGTTATTGGGTTTTCTGTTTCAAAACATATTTTCAACTAAATTACCCAAATATTAATACTGATAACTAAAGGACTTCACACAAAATAAACATAAAATAGTATGTTCTTTTTCTTTATAGATAAAATTTCAAAAATATGAACCATTAACAACGGAGATTTTCTGCGTTTACAGTTTTCCACGTTTTTTAACTAAAAATCACTCATTTCACCTCAAAATTACTTCAATATGAATAATAATAGCTAATGGACTATTTTATAGTCTATTAAGACAAGGTTTCCTGCCTTCCACAAGCTTTAGGTCTAAAAATACAACAATAAATAATATTTTTTCTTCTTTTCCAGTTTTCAGAAGTTTTTCTCTAAAAACCACATATTTCACCCAAAATATCCTTTTCCGCAAATTATATCAATGTATAGTTTTAGTATGTTGTTAGTACAAGTCTATATTATTGGTTATCAAAGGTACCAGGATTATAATTTAGTATATTATAATTTCCACTAAAAAAAGCTTGAGTTGCAATTAGTTGGAGGTTGAGTGATTTTAGAGCTAGTTTGACTAGGCTATATATGTTATTGAATGATTTGAATTACTGGTAAGCATTTCATTTTATCAAGCAAGTTCTTTAGTACATTTATGTTATTTATGCAATTGACATTACAGTCAAGATTTTGAATTCATGTTGATGTGAACTCTGTTGCTACGGACTTGATATTATTTGAACATACTTAGTTAATGATAATTTTGACATTTATGAGACTATTCTTTAAGTAACAATGCAAAAAAATTATTTTAATTTTGTTTGCAGTTTTTCTACTATTTCACACCACACATCCACAAAATCTTACCAATAAAACTTTCGTTTTATATCAAATAGTCTTTTTAAAAACTCATTGCAAACTCATATGCTGTTACTCGTTAATGCATTTTTATGTAGCGAATAAGGAAAGAATGCTAAATATACTTATTAGAAATGTGAAGATATGATTAAACATTTGAATTAACTCTTGAACACATATATGTCTGTTTTGATGATAGAAAGGTAGAAACCACTAATTGTGCCTCTTGAATAGCATATTTATACATTTATTGCTATATGTATCAAATATATTTATTCCTGTATTACTATATGTATAGTGCAGATTCATTCCTGTATTGCTCTACGTTTCAGGCAGATTTATTCCTGTATTTCTGTATGTATCAAGCAGATTTATTCCTGTATTTCTGTATGTTTCAAGCAGATTTATTCCTGTATTTCTGTATGTATCAAGCAGATTTATTCCTATATTTCTGTATGTATCAAGCAGATTTATTCCTCTATATCTGTATGTATCAAGCAGATTTATTACTGTATTGCTATAATCATCAAGCAAATTTATTACTGTTTTGCTATATGTATCAAGCTGATTTATTTCTGTATTTCTATATGTATCAAGCATATTTATATTTTGAGTGTAAATTTACATTGCGATAAGACGTGTCACGGTACTTGACTATCCCAAATTCTTGTATTTGGTTTTGATGTTATATTTGTTATTCTTGTGGGATTTTGTCTGATGCTTGGTCCGTTTCTGTGTGTCTTAAATTTCAGTGTTGTGTCGTTGTTCTCATTTTTTCTCATATTTCTCATATTTAATGCGTTTCCCTCGGTTTTAGTTTGTTACCCCGATTTTGTTTTTTGTCCATGTATTTATGAGTTTTGAACAGCGGTATACTACTGTAGCCTTTATTCCTGAATTGCTCTATGTATCAAGCAGCTTTATCACTGTATTGCTATTTGTATCAAACAGATTTATCACTGTTTAGCTATATGTATCAAGCAGATTTATCACTGTTTTGCTATATGTATCAAGCAGATTGATCACTGTTTTGCTATATGTATCAAACAGTTTTATTACTGTTTTGTTATAATTATCTAGCAGATTTATTACTGTATTGCTTAATGTATCAAGCAGATTTATTCCCTCATTCCTCTATTCATAAAGCAGATTTTTTCCTATATTGCTCAATGTATCAAGCAGATTTATTCCTGTAATTCTATATGTATGAAGCATTTTTATTACTGCATTGCTATAATTATCAAGCAGAAATATTCCTGTATTGCTTAATGTAACAATCAGATTTATTCTTGTATTGATATATGTATCAAGTAGATTTATTCCTTTATTGCTAAATGTATCAATAAGATTTATTCCTGTATAAAAATATGTATTAAACAGATTTATTCCTGTATTGCTATATGTATAACGCAGATATATGCCTGTATTGTTCTATTTGTCAAGCAGATTAGATCTGTAATTCTTTTTGTATCAAGCAGATTTATTCCTCTATTGCTCTATGTATCAAGCAGATTTATTCCTGTATTACTATATGTATCAAGCAGATTTATTCTTCTTTTGCTTTATGTATTAAGCAGATCTTTTTCTTTATTGTTATATATATCAAGCAGATTTATTGCTGAATTGCTATATGTATAAATCAGACTTATTCCTGTATTACTATATGTATCAAGGAGATTTATTCCTGTATTGCCAAATGTATCAAGCAGATTTATTACTGCATTGCTATAATTATCAAGCAGAAGTATTCCTATATTGCTAAAACATATTTTGCTCTATGTATCAAGCAGATTTATTCCTGTATTTCTATTGTGACATATTCGTTAACTAATTCATAGTTCTCTAAAACAAATACTTAAAATTTCGCAAAAGGAACTAACTTGAGATGAATATAACACAAGCAGAGGAAGGTGTCCTTTTTCTAAATTTAGACATTATATTTTCTGAAGGAAAATTTCATATTAAATTGTTTGACACAAGAGAATATTTTTCATTTCCTGTTGTTAATTTTAAGTGTTTGACTTTGATGTGCAATTGGTTTTTTCATACGGTGTTTAGATATCCCAACCCTTTGTTATGTCTGTGTGGGAAGTGATGTCATATATTTAAACAAATAACGTAATCAATGCATCAATGTTAAATAATTAAGTCAGAGAATCGTTACTATAAATTATGTAAAAAAATTACAAAGTATTTCATTGATAAATAGCGCTGATTAGTGATTTAACTGTACCTGTAGAAATTTATTTAAACTGAATATCGCATCCGAAATTGTACTGTAAAATTGTACTAAAAGTGCGGAAATATCTTTGTGATCAGTGTTAACTCATAGAACCTTTAAGGAAAGTTAAAGGTAAAGATTATCTTATTAATGTTATAGTAAGATCTTTGATAATGGTTTACATTGGCACTAACATAGATTTTGTCATTAATAAATTATAACAAAGCTAAATTGTTTTTCTTTTAAAATGTTTTTTTTTTAATTTATAAATACACATTAATGTGTATTTTCTATTAAAAATCTATACATCTAAAATAACATGATATATTATTTATAATAATGTTAAATCCATAAAAATCCCTCTGCCTGTCGAAACTTTATTTTGGCATTGAACAAGTCATGTCCTCTTTGACTGTCTATGGCGTTAAAACACTAGATACCTCGGATGCGTTTAAATTTATTCTAGGCTCTGATACATGATTTATATTGTTAATCTTTAGAAAAAAAGAAAGTTTTAAAAAAAATATGTTTATGTTAGATACTTGTTGGCTAAAAAGACGAAAAAGAAAATTGACCCAAGGGAAATCCTACGCGTAATAATTGAAAGAATAATATCTTAATAAAACAAAAATTGCAAAAAACATTATTTGATAGAAGATCAGGAAAAAAAGTGACCATGATATTGATAAAGAGCATGGTGAGTCTTTGGTTGATTCTTGTTGCTTAGTCTTTAGTTTCTTATATTGTGTCTTTTGTACTTTTTTTTGTCTGTTTGTCTTTTTTATTTTGGCCTTGTCAAATTATTTTTGACCTATGAGTTTGACTGTTTCTTTGGTATATTTTAAGAAGCTCAATTGTAAACATATTATTCTGATTCAAATTAATCGTAACATACATTTCATAGAAATATATTTACAATCAAGGAACTATTTACATTGTCATCCAAAGAGATCTTAAATTTTCAAATATTCGATTCTTCTTTGTTTTGTTTGTTACTTTGATTTGTCTAATTCTATTCGATTGACGAGTTTTGAACATCGGTAATTAATGGACCCTTTATCTACAATAACCTTGTATTATCACGTTCCTAAGATAAATGAACATTTAACGTTATTTTGACTTGAGATAACGCCACAAAAAATTCACAATGAACCAACGAATTAGCTATAACAATAACTATATATTGAGATATACAATGGTGCAGAAAGATCTTTTATTATTTTTCTATTCCTTTTGTGAACAATGTTTTATGTTTCAAATTTGGTTAAATCTATCGTGTATTTCACCAACATATCTTTTGTAAGATATTGTATTTTGTGCAAATATTTGTCAAACATTTCAAGATATGCATTCTTGTTATGCGTTTACTTTTCGACATTGGTTAAAGGTATAGGGAGAGGGTTGAGATCTTACAAAATGTTTAACCCCGCCGCATTTTTGCGCCTGTCCCAAGTCAGGAGCGTCTGGCCTTTGTTAGTCTTGTATTATTTTAATTTTAGTTTCTTGTGTACAATTTGGAAATTAGTATGGCGTTCATTATCACTGAACTAGTATATAT
Organism: Mytilus trossulus; assembly: GCF_036588685.1. Lineage (NCBI taxonomy): Eukaryota > Metazoa > Mollusca > Bivalvia > Mytilida > Mytilidae > Mytilus > Mytilus trossulus. The sequence goes on along the minus strand of NC_086385.1, from coordinate 25,687,225 downwards.
TTGTTTAGGGGCCAGCTGAAAGACGCCTCCGGGTGCGGGAATTTCTCGCTACATTGAAGACCTGTTGGTGACCTTCTGTTGTTGTATTTTTATTTCGTCGGGTTGTTGTCTCTTTGACACATTCCCCATTTCCATTCTCAATTTTATATATAAACATATATGTCTTACCTTCAACGTGCAACTGTGTCTGCCTCTTCACCCCTTTAAAATATATGCTATATACAGCACTGTCACTCAGTTCAGCATTATGTATTGTTAAAATGTTCAGTTTTTCATTTATACCACATTCAATTCTATCTGTTGAACTCAGAGGACTTCCATTCTTGTACCATGTTCCACCCATATCTTTCTGGATTATTTCACAACTGATAGATACATCCTTTCCTTCTATCACTTCTTCTGGGTCAATGGATAATTCTTTCGAAAAGAAACCTGAAATATGATCAACAATGTGTCAGCATTTTGAAGTTTTAAAAGAAACAGTTTCATAACTTGTTCGAAAGGGTGCCAATATACAGGCATTGTGAATAAGTATAATTAAAAGAAAAACTCGGCAAAATAGTAAATGAAATTATGTATAGGCAAGGTTTAATCATTGAATTAGATTGCTTATGTTAATTTAATACAATTTTATACCATACTAATTTTTGAATTACTATTTAAACGCATAATAATTTATAAAGAATACTATCAATCCAAATTTACAAGAACATTAGATGAAAGAAGATACAGAATTACTTCAAAAATTGAATATGTTATTGATATTTAGCATGTAAGAAACTCGGTTATAAACTTTATTCTGATTCAAATTAATCCTTTCCTACATTTAATAAACACCTTTTTACCATTTATGAACCATTTAAATTGTCATTCAAAGAGGGTCATCATTTAAGAATTACTAGTCATCGATTCCCCTTTCCCCTTGGTTCTGTATATTTCTTTGATTTGTCGCCTTCAGTTACCCCTAACCTATGACTTAGTATCATTGTCCTAATATTGATTAATTTTAATTATTTGGTAAACAATGTTTTATGCGTCTCAACTTTAGGTATCTTTCTTGTATTTTCACTAACATATCTTTTGTATATATTTGACAAACATTTCAATGTATGGATACATAAGCATTTATATTACCTTCAACTTGTAACTGTATTTCTCTTTTCACCCCATTAAAATCTATGCAATAAACAGCACTGTCACTCAGTTCAGCATTACGTATTTTTAAGGTGTGTTTTTTCTCATTTATATCAGATGCTAGTCTAGTTGTTGAAATCAAAGGACTTTTATTCTTGTACCATGTTCCACCCATATTTTTCTGGATTATTTCACAACTGATAGATATATCATTTCCTTCTATCACTTCTTCTGCAGGTTCAATGGATAATGCTTTCGAAAAGAAATCTGAAATATGAAGATCGTTGTTTCAGGGATTTGTATTTATGGCCGAAAAAGTGTGATAACCTGTTATGAATTATCCTGTATGGAGGCATTTTGATTAAGTACAAAGCATTTATATTTTTGTCAAGTCAAATAACACAATTACAGAGAAATGTATGATTTTTGTTTGGTCCAACTATCTGTTTTTTTATTCTTTCGATACATCCATTGTGAATGTTCACGATTTTAATAGAAATTTGTAAACGAAACCAATGTATCAATTTTAAGATGTATCTCACCTTCAACATTTACCATTATTCGTCTTTTGACACTTTCAAATTATATGCAATATAAATCACTGTCACTCAGTTCGGTCTTCAATATTCTAAATGTATGTTGTTCTCATTTATATCGCACATTATCTTATCTGTACAACTCATGTATCAAATTGCAGAAATGTTTTTCTTCTGTTTTACTACAATACTTTTCCGGGAACTTCTTTATCGTCCCCTGATTTTCGCAAAGATAGTCCCCAGTTTGGACAGTGTGTTACTTGCCATTTTTCTTTACCCTTTCCCACATTTATTTATTTTTACTTGCCTCAAAAAGCAAGAAGGGGGTGAAACTTCACTGTAAACAAATTTTGGACATGAATTTTACAGTTAAGAATAGAGATTTGGTCCAGATAAAAAAAGGCTGAATTATTTTTTTTCGGAAGCGGTCAAAAAAAGATATACATTTATATCGCACATTATCTTATCTGTACAACTCATGTATCAAATTGCAGAAATGTTTTTCTTCTGTTTTACTACAATACTTTTCCGGGAACTTCTTTATCGTCCCCTGATTTTCGCAAAGATAGTCCCCAGTTTGGACAGTGTGTTACTTGCCATTTTTCTTTACCCTTTCCCACATTTATTTATTTTTACTTGCCTCAAAAAGCAAGAAGGGGGTGAAACTTCACTGTAAACAAATTTTGGACATGAATTTTACAGTTAAGAATAGAGATTTGGTCCAGATAAAAAAAGGCTGAATTATTTTTTTTCGGAAGCGGTCAAAAAAAGAATTCTAGACCCCTTAACATACAGTTAATAATAGTTTGAGTTAGAGCTGATGCAGTTTCCTATAATTTGAAATAAATTTTCACAAAAGTAGTACACCAGAATGTAAAAATGTATAATGTGAAAGTTTAGGTCGCATTGTTTTAAGCTCCATTTATTATCTAAATGAAATGCACTATTAAATAGCTGTGTATTCAGACCAACTGATTAATATAGCATTTCATTCGACCGGTTCTGTTGAGTACATGATCAAATCAGTTGAAAAAAAAATGAGATATAATCAAATTTTTCGATTTAATTTAAGATACAATGCCTTTGAAGATACATGTTACACATGCGGTGTACATTTGTGAATTTATTCATGAATAAATCAATTCTATTATACTAAGTTCTGATATGTCTAGCACAAATACCGTGCATTTTATATTTCTATTAATCTTATAAGGTTGAAGGCAAAATAACTGTTTCCCTAATAAAGGTTTCTACTATTTAAAAAAAGATATATTCAACATGTATGCAAATAGATCTAAAAAGATGTGGTATGAGTGTCAATGAGACAACTCTCCTTCCGAGTAATATTTTGTTAAAAGCAAATCATTATTGATCAAAGTACAGCCTTCAACACGGAGGCTTGAAGTTAAACGTTTAAACAGGTGCCAATATTCACCCTTACCTGAAATAGTAGTATAACAATACAATATCATCAATCTTAAAGAAAAACTAGAACACACCCGGGAAATCGCGGGAATTTAAAGCTTAGTTGAAAGGATGTAAACTGTTGTACGGAGAATTTTGTTAAAGATTTTGTGTCTGGAGAATTTCAGTTAAAGAGATAATGTCTGGAGAATTTCAGAAAAGGTATTAAAATTCATAGGTTCTTGGAAAGAGTTTCAGCTCTCTCCCTTGTTTCCAAAGTCAGATATTTATTTTTTGTTTCTGTTGAATTCCATTTTTTTCGCTTTTCTGTATACTATGAACATACGTATCCTATAAATAAAGTGTATTTGCTATAAACTAACAATTTCAAGTTTCTTCTCATATGCGATCACTGATATAGTATATAGACATTTGATAGAGAGTCTCTATCAACCCGATAATTTGTGTCCTATCCCCAAGTAATCTTATTAAATTTATTTGCAAGTCCAAAACCGGAAGTCTTGTTTGACTTAAAAGCGAAATCGCGGGCATTTCAAGCTTAGATGACAGTATGTTATCTATTTCATGATGAATTTTTGTAAAGATTTTATGTCTGGAGAATTTAAGAAATTATATCAAAAGTTATATAGGTACATGCAGACAGGATAATATTTTTAAGCCCTCTCTCTTTTTTTCAAAGTCCGTTATCATTTTGTTTTCTGTTATACTCCATTATTTCATTTCTGTATACTATGAACAGAAACAAATAATACATATGCCTCTTTGTATTTAGTTTTCTATTAACTATAAATTCTAAGTTTCTTCTCCACGGCGATCACTGGTATATCATATAGAGTCTATATATATTATAGTAGTATTTAAATCATGGTAAACATGCAGATTAACGCAAAAAATAGTTGTCCTGTCCCCGTACGAGTACTAATGAAAATTATGTGCAAGTTAACACCGAGGTATAATGGTAGTGGTACATACGATCTAAAAATCACGATATGGACACGCTCTAATTGGCTTAATTTTTTAAATTTTTGTTTATCCATCATACAATTGGCTCTCAATGTTAAAACCGGTAGTCATGTTTGACATAAAAGTTGTGCTGATGACGGAATGAATATCCGGACGCTTTTATTTTCGTTTTTCTCCCAAAATAACCCAAACTGAATAGTCATAAGAATGGATGACAAATGTGACTATGCATGGTACCTATAGGACACAGAGGCATGATGATCAATTTATTGTGGGAGGAAGAGACGCGACACACAAAATGATATCTTCTCGTTTAATAGTATAAATCGCTTATATTGAAATAATTAATGTAGATAGTTTACACTTCTAAAGTGTGCAATTACAACCAGAACCTTATAAATCCAACTTCAAATTTAATGAATTTAAGAATGAAAACTTAAGTTCGCCTATGTCCTTCCCTCTCTCCCATATATCATTTAGCATTTAATTTGTATATAATCCAGGAAAATATTTACAACACATGATATTATTTTTGATGTATGGCAAATAAATTCCTTCGTATAACATGTATACGAAATATTGAATTTTTAATCTTAGCTAAGCATGCAAATGTATACAAAAGTCATTTAACATGACTCAGTCTAGAAGAACATGCGTATTGAACTCGAGGTATCGAATAAGCCGTAATGGCATTGAACTAGTTCACAGTTACTACGAGTACTCTTACTTCGATGTTTTGTCGCTATTGTTTTCATGTTAGTGGTTTTCGTACCGATATTTAAAGTTAATCTAATTTTAACTGATGCTTAGTTTCTTCTTATGTTCTGCTTTAAGACCAGTTGGACGGCAAACGATTTAATGGCTTCTAAGGTCGAGACATAGGTCACGTGATGAAAGGTCAGAGTTAACGATATTTTGGTAAACGTGCATGCCTCGTTGTTTTTAGACTCACATCGTCTAATTTGTGCTCGTATATTTATAAAAATCAAAGTTTTCAATTCTAAATTGAATAAGCTTTCTTAATAGGTCTTTCCACCTTTCCTTGTGGAAAGACCTATTGAATTTGTTCTGATTTTTTTTTCTTTCGCCTAATTTTTTTCTTGCGGTGTAAAAATGTTTCAACAGATGTTGCTTAGTATTTTTGTATATGATATCATACAGTCTATATGCATTTGAAACTGACCCTGTTTAACCGAACACTTTTCTCTGTAAGCGTTATCTCCCCGAACACTGTTTTTCTTGTTATCAGATCTCCTCCGCAACCGTAAAAGAAAGCGGCCAATTCCTTTTTCCAAATTGCTCGTTATATCCTCAGGATGTTAGTTTTTATTTTGACCGAAGCTTTACGAAGACTCCATATGAGAATTATTTCCCCTTTTATATTGAAATATATGAAATGAATGTGTAACTAGAAAACCATAAGTGATAGAGGCCGAGGGTCATGTGATATGAGGTCATTGGTCCAAAAAAAAAGAAAATGACGTCAAGGTCATGTTCAAAATTTAGATTTTGACTTGTCACCTCTTATTTTCAGAAATCATATAAGATATCGACAAAATATTTCACACAATGTGTGTTGCGACATGTCGTAACACGTAAATTTTAGTTCAAAGGGTACGTAAACATTTGATGCGAGTTTTCCCCCTTTTATATCTTATATTAGTTGTATAGTAATTTAACTCATCAATAATATAAAGTAGAGGCCTGGGGTCTTTTGATTTGAGGTCCTTGGTTGTTGACCTTGAAATTGAGCTCAAGGTTATAGACAAAATTAACGTTCTAGATTTTGACCTTTGCTTTTACCTCATATGTATACATGATAAAGACAGGGGACTTTTTGCAATAGGTTGCAAACAATGTGATCTTGTAAAAGCCAACCAGAAGTGACCTTTTGTTTACCGGAAGTAGCTATTTTTTTATTCTAAATTAATGTAAAAGTAAATAGAATCATACATTTTTGGAATCAGTGTCAATTAAGCTATCAAAATATACCGGAAATAACAACGTTTGAACCGGAAGTAAACATTATCTTCCTTATCTATATTTTTTCCATAAAACCCATACATTATTGGAATCAGGGTTCAACAAGCTGTCATTTGACGCTACAACTGACATTTGAAACCAAATTTTAATATTTAAATATAAAAAAATCCTTACTGGTGGAAAGACCATCAATGGTTCTCTGAACAATTGGTTTTTAATTGTATATAATTATTATTAAAAAGTGTTGTTCAAGTGTTATGAATTCACTAGTGAAGTGAAATTTTTTTCTGAAAATTTGCGAAGGTCCATGGGAAATCCCTAATAATTCATTAAATAGTTTGGTAACGTGTTTAGGGGTACAAAATATGTAGTAAATCATTTTTTGGCTCTTATTTGACTTTTACAAATCACAAAAACCCTGAATACGCAATTGTGTTAGCTAATTCGTAGCGAAGCGGAGCTCAAAGGGAGAGAACTCGGTACACGCATCGAAGGATACTGCAAGTTAACAACAGTAAATTTGAGAACAATGTATGATGAAAGTTATATTTTGACACTTTCTTGAATAACTTTTCGATATTTTATGTTCTTCTACTGCTTAACCATTAAAATAGTCATGGAATGGTTGAAAATGACATTTTATTACTTACAGGATTTTGAAAACTTCCAAAAAAGAAAATTATGAATTTAACTGACTTTTTCTGAAACTTGGATTTATTGTATATTCTCAAACACCCTTTTGGTAGATAAAAAGATACAAGAGGGGTTTATCAGTCATTTGATAGCAGAACTCTGGTTACCATAGAATGTAACTGTTCATGACATTAAAATAAAAGATTATAAAAATATGGTAAAATGCAAATGTAGTCATTGCATGCTTCAAAATTGTGAACATCATCATTGAATGAAAACAAGTCAATTTGCTGTGGAAAGAAGTACATGTATAAATTTTGTTATATTATTCCTGCTTTAAGATACAGTGGGGTCCCAGGGGGTCTAGGGATTGGAATCCCCTCTTTTTATGGAAGATTAATGCATTTGAATGGGAGCATATAGTAGCATAGTAGAACCCTACCCTCTTTTATCTTTGGTTGAGAATACCCCCACCCCTGTTTAAATTTGGCTGGATCCACCCCGGGATGTAGAATATGTACAAGTTCTGTTGTTCGCCTTAATCAAGAGAAAAAAATCTGAACATCCAAAGATTTGGGTTTAAAACATAATAATCAATACAAAGATATCTGAACCAAAAGCTGTATTGCAAACTAATATCTTGCAGTTTCATAATTCCTATTACTAGTTTATGTATTGTTTCAAGATTTGCTTTACTTTTTTTCTTATATTTGAATTAAAAAGTCCTGCAAACAACTCTTGTGTCCTTTCAATTAAATTATTGATTGAATAATAAGCTATTAAAGCTGACCAGTATATAAAGACTAAAAATGATTTGTTGAAATAAAAGAGTGGTATTAAGTCATAAAATATTCTGAATCAACTTCAAATTCAATCCAAATTCATACTGACCTCATCTAAAATGCATATTCAATTGAACTACAAAATCTCAAAAACCTGAGACTACTACAATGTATACTAAGCAACAAAGAGATTGACCACTTCCCATGTTAAAGTATTCTCAGACAAAAACAGATATGACATAAATACAGTATGTTCAGAAATTTTGTCAAGAATGGACAACAGTGAGATTTTTATTATTCTGATATCAGATATAATCTCATGGTATCGAATCAGAATGCAATTTTTTTTATTGAGATAATCAATTTAATCGCATTATTTACTTTAATAAGAACCTCATGATACTATCTGAATTAACAGTCAAGACTTAGCTTGTCAACATCTAACTTACTTTAAGTACTTAAGTTAACCTGTTAGTACTGAAATAAAGAGATGTGGCTATGATTAGATAAGATAATATATTTTTATTCAAATTGAAGGGCCATTAAGAGCAAAGTAATTTATTACAATGATTTTTTTTATAATTGACACAATAATTTTGATATTAATCATATCAATATGAATATAACCATCTCATTTCTTAGATTTTAAACCACAGCCAGATCAGAGCCACACATATAGTAGAAATATTAAAGGCATAACAATCAAATATATTATCAACAGGCAAATATTTTCAACATCTTAGATAAAACAATATCTGTTCTATACTGAATTTTTTCTCAGTTCAAACATTTATCATTATCTATTAATATAAATTGCAACACTTTTCAATACCTCTAGGTTTTCTTGAATAACAAAGCCAATTAAGTTTGGCACTTTTGTTTACCTTTTCAAAATTTTTACAACCTATTAATTTATTCTCATACATTTTTTTCTTCAACAAGTTATAAAAGGGACACTGAATTAAAATATGGTAAAATTGCCAATGAGATAACAGTCTTGAAACTATCCACCAGATCCAAGTGTCTGTTAGCAGTTAAATTAAAAGTCACATACTAGACAGCAAAAATGAATACATTTCAAATTCATTGTTTTCAAGTATATGAGGAAAAAAGAGTATTACTAGTTTTTGTCTTATTACATGTACAAGAGAGTATAAGAAATAATAATATAAATAAGGAAATAACTTAGACAAAAAAGACAGGACTTATCCACTGGACTATATGTAAAGTATTCCCTTACTAATCCTTAGAGGAGCTGCTGTATACTTAGAAAACAGGATGTTGAGGACTTGTCCCATCAATCAGCATTAATTTTTAGACAGTATACATTATGGTCAATATTGCAATCTGACCTATTTGTTCCAACCTATGAGTATTAAAATTAATACCTAGGGTGGGAATTAAACCCATGTTTGTCCATTTACTCTATATTGTTCTGCATGTACGTACATTTTACATGTGAAATATATCAAATGCAAAAAAAAATGCTGTAATGTAAATATGGTTTTTTGTAAACATCATTTCAATTTACAGACTCATTTTTTAAAGACCTAGCAAAGGAAGTTCCTGGACCTACCTAGACGTATTTCTTAGGCAAGTGTATTATATAATTTTTGAAAGTATAACACGATAATGGTTACTGCTAAGTATTTAGTAACAACAACGTACAATTTAGGTAAAAAAACAAACAACTATCAACAATCCCACGGTTCCCATGTTTGTATCAAAACAACACATCAGGCTTATTTACACGAATTTTTGCTAAAGCTGAAAGTTAAATATGTCTGGTTAAGTTCTAAAAAGAATGCATTTGCTGTAATGACTTGTGTATGCATTGAAATAAAATGAAGATAATATCGATTTTTTTACCGTACATTATGAACACATAACATTCCCGGGGTATCCCCACAAAACACATGGCTACTTTGTAACGATGGCTGGTAACGTGTTGCCACTTTCTAACGGTAAATGTAATTGGATGATATTCAAAGATCAATAATTAAGTTGCTAACAAATGATTTGATACGAAATTGTGTAAATAATTGTTATAAATAGTTGAAAAAAATGTAAACATTTATATCCACCTTTTTGACGCAGGAAACAAAACTCATTTTGAACGGGACATCGTTCTCAAAGATGCCGTAGAAAAAATTATAGGTGGCACTGTTTGTGGGCGTTCACATTTTTTGTGTCGACAAGTTGACCTTTTATCTGTAAGACAACTGTCACTCGTTAAGACGAGAATCGTTCAAAAACATGTAACCCCACCATATTCTATATGTGCCTGTCCTAAGTCCAAAGCCTGAGGATCAATGGTTGTCGTTGGTTCATATATGTCATATGTGTGTTTTTGGAAGTACTTTGTTTTAAATAAGGTCGTAAGTTTCCTCTTTTTTTACGATAAAGTTGAGGCTTATTATAGCCGAAAATGAGGTACAGAATGTTCTCATTGTTGATGGTCGTAACAAATAAATATTCCAAACAGAAATATAATTTGTCTTTCTCAAGATAAGGTCAATTTAAAAAAAAACATTCTGCATTAAAACCTATTCATAGCTGCATATGGTTGATAGCAATAAGAAATAAGATATATATACAGGTTGTGGATTAATGATCAGAACTGGTTGGAGTATTAAATCGGAGGAGCATAGGTTATTGTAAGGCAGTACTACAGGTATTCATTTAACAGCAGATAGGTATACCTTTATTACTGTAAAAAATATACTTCTACCTCACCTGTGCCCTCGACAAAACCAACATCAAGGAAGTACATACATTCAGAGCATATGAAGTATTATTGCTTGATATCTTTGTTTCATCAATTACCCATGTGGGGTGACACCTGCAGTTTACAACCTCAAACGAGACCTCAAATTACGAAATTCAATCAACAGTACCGCACACTAGTGATTTACGATAAAATCATGGCATGTCCTCACTGGATTCTTTAGGGAAGTGGTCGGAACAAAGTGTTGTTTGGGCTTTGGAAAAATAATTAATACGTGTTTCTCGTTTCTCGTTTTTCATATAGATTAGACCGTTGGTTTTCACGATTGAATGGTTTTACACTAGTAATTTTGGGACCCTTTATAGCTTGTTGCTCGGTGTGAGCCAAGGCTCCGTGTTGAAGGTCTTGCATTGACCTATAATGGTTTACTTCTATGAATTGTTATTTGGATGGAGAGTTGTCTCATTGCCACTCACACTACATCTTCTTATATCTATCTTCACGCCTTCTATAAGTCTGCGGGTCATTCGAAAAACAGAAAATATCATGTCACTATTCTTCTGTTGCTGAATCCATCGGTATCGCACATAATCACTGTCATGCGTTTTGTATGGAACGCCACGACTGCCTTATGTTAATAATCAGCATTATACGCAGTGTTCACAGCATTATATGAAGTGATCACAGCATTATATGTAGTGCTCACAACATTATATGAAGTGATCACAGCATTATATGCAGTGCTCACAGCATTATATGCAGTGTTCACAACATTATATGAAGTGCTCACAACATTATATTAAGTGCTCACAACATTATATTAAGTGCTCACAACATTATATTAAGTGCTCACAACATTATATTAAGTGTTCACAACATTATACGTTTTTTGTTGTATGATGAGATTGGTGTATGATGAGATATATGAATGATGAGATCATTCGGTAAACTTCGTTTTTTAGCGGAAATTACCGAATCCATAATTGGTAAATTACGGTAATGCCCAGCAAACAAATTTAAAAAGTTATTAAAATCATGTTATCATAAGGTAGCATACAATATTTAAAACTGATTAAAATAAGTAAGGAAAAGATGAAACTGAGAGGTGAATGATTGAAGTAGTTCTGTTCATCGTAAGAAATACGAATGGCAAAATGTAAGTTAGATAATAAAAAGTTTATTTAATGAAATATCGTAGGAAAATTTGTATGATATATTCTCGAGTTCATTTCCTACTGAAAAAATTTAGCAAGGTGCTATTTTATAGTCCGTACTCAGTTTTAAAACGCTTAATTACCTTTTAAATAAAACAGTCAGCTTTCTATAACACATAGGTGCCATATTACGCTAGCTTATATATGTCATGATAGAGTCATTTTTGGCATCGATTTTCAGAATTTGGCATTTTTACTTTAATAACTATTTAACAGATATGGAAAATGCAGTTTAAAGCATTTCACTGTAGGTGTTAAACATAACTTTACCTCATTTATTCCATTTTTTTACAAGCTTTTTAGCACGGCAAGTACTAAGATTGTCTTCTAAATATGATCAGCAGTCTTATATAGAAATTTAAACTTTCATAGAAAAATTTACCCTTTCAAGACCCTGTTTAACATTTTCATTTTAAGTTATCATCTCTTATGGAAATTGAGTTTGTGGGGATGAATAAAACATTTACTACGTTTGTTCGTCAGTTTGCACGGTACATACATGAATATATATAAAAGTGGTATGATTGCCAATGAAACAACTTTCCACAAGAGACAAAATGACATCACAGAAATTTTAAACAGCTAAACGGCCACAGTATGACCTTCAATCATGAGGAAAGCTCATACCGGATAGTCAGCTATAGAAGGCCCCGAAATGATAAACGAAAAATATTCCTAATTTATGTACAAACAAACGATGGAAAAACTAACATGTATATAACACATTAAATAACAAACGACAACCACTGAAATAAAGGCTCCTCCTGACTTGGGACGGCCACATATATGCAAAATGTGGCGGGCTTTAACATGTTAGCGGGATGTTGGTATCCTCCCTCTCACCTGGGACAGTGGCGTAACAGAACAACATAAGAACGAACTATGAAAATCAGTTGTAAAAGACTTGTTAGTTTTCTAGTTTGAATTGTTTTACATGGTCGTATCGGGGCCTTTTATAGCTGACTATGCGGTATGGGCTTTGCTCATTGTTGAAGGCCGTACAGTGACCTATAGTTGTTAATGTTTGTGTCATTTTGGTATTTTGTTGATAGTTGTCTCATTGGCAATCATACCACATCTTCTTTTTTTATATTAACTCATTAGATGGGTACAAATATAAATACATATGATCTAACAAGAAAATAGAGTGAACGTGCATGTGGGCGGGTACTTGTATATCCCAACAATAAAAAGACACTATAAGTACTGATCTGAGAGCATATATAACTAATATAGTACCATGCTGTTGATTAAAAATAAAATCACTCCAGACCCTTTTGTTTTCCACATAATTAATATTGCCAATAAGTTCCGGGTCGAATCGATACCAATAATATATTCACCTGTTAACTATTACATTATATGTACGTTCCGCATCTGACAGGAGTACCACGAAACGCTGTATTTAAGATTTTGCTATATAAACGGGTCGTAATCACAGGGTTGGAACTACTTAATTCAATCCTTGTCACATTGTTCCCGATTGTAGTACTTTAATCAGTATGACTTTCTAGGATGACAATACGAATAATAAAAATCTGGACTTAAAATAAGGCGTATAGGTACAGCATGTACAGTTTTCAATTTGTTAGACGTAAAACAACGAATCAAAGATTCAATTTTATTCATAACTCATAAAGGACAAAACTGTTGTTAAAAAAATACTCCTTTCCAGAGACTTTTGTTTTCCAAACAAAATCAATAATACCAATATTAAATTGACAAGTTCCAGGTCGACGGGTTCAAACAGAAAGATGTTAAAAGCAGAGAAAACTTCATCTTATAATCGGCATGACTTTATCAGATGACAATACCAATACTAAAATAAGGATTACGCATAGTTATATTCTTTAATTCAGTCACAGACCCGCGATATCACGGATGTGTTCTAGTAAATATATATACATATTAAGTTGTGAATATGGTAAAACTAATCCTCAAAAAAAGTTTAAAATGCCCTGGTGTGGAATAAACTTGGGTTAAATTGATCATACTTCTTAATTAACTTATTTCAATCCGTTTTAAATATTGTATACTGCCTTAATGATCACATATATAATAATAACTGTTTAAATTTGTTTGCCTGGCATTACCGTAATTTACCAATTATGGATTCGGTAATTTCCGCTAAAAAACGAAGTTTACCGAATGATCTCATCATTCATAAATCTCATCATACATCAATCTCATCATACAACAAAAAAACGTATAATGTTGTGAACACTTAATATAATGTTGTGAGCACTTAATTTAATGTTGTGAGCACTTAATATAATGTTGTGAGCACTTAATATGATGTTGTGAGCACTTCATATAATGTTGTGAACACTGCATATAATGCTGTGAGCACTGCATATAATGCTGTGATCACTTCATATAATGTTGTGAGCACTACATATAATGCTGTGATCACTTCATATAATGCTGTGAACACTGCGTATAATGCTGATTATTAACATAAGGCAGTCGTGGCGTTCCATAGTTTTGTTAGATAATAATCGAAAATACATTTGTGCCGTAACCTTATGGAAACATGAATGATTGGAACCCTCTACTAAGTAGCCTTGTTCCGAGTGACTTCTAAGACTGACGTATTCATATTAAATATGTCGATAAATTGTTTAATTGAAATAAATGTTTTACCAAATATTTGACACCTATATTGCTTTTGAAGTATTTTTTTGGGAAATTATGAATAATTAAACATTTTTAAACAAAAAATGAAAATCTCGCCATTTCTCCTTCTAGAGTGTAGAACAACTGCATGACTTCATATTACTCTTGGCGTCAAAGAGCGTTTCATGTTGTATAGACATATGTCTTTTGTTAAAGGTGGTATATTGTTTTAATTGATTTTACATTTAAATCTCCAATTTTGTAGTTCAATAGTTAGAAACTGACATGTTTTTATCAACCCTATATGATTTCATTTTAACAAGTATTGTTTCTTTTCTGAAAAAAGATGTTGATATTTGAAATTTGCAGTATGGACTATAACTACTGCATACCTTTGAACAAAGCTATACACTTGCGAAATTATCCCATATACTACAATTTTTAGATGATATGATATTAATCTCTTCATGAACTTGACGTGAAAATAAATCTGATCATGGCATATTTTTTATTATATTCACAGTTACTTTTTTTATATTAAAAAATTACAGTAAATATTAGTAAAAAGCATGGTGATGGTCTGTTTTAACATCCATTCTCTGTAACCGTCAACCAAAGTTGGGCACGGGTGGTCACCGATTTTGTTGAAACTTACTGACATAAAATATGAAAAAAAGTCTGTACATGTCACCCTGAACTATGTATGGTTACCATGGCAACAGGCTTTAAAATGTTGAAAATAGCTGAGTTTTGCTATTCACGGCTTACAGTGACTGATATACAGCATGATAGGTTTAATGCAGTTTTTATCATATCAAATTCTTTTAAATACTTGTTCAGTGATATTTTTTCACTTTTTCTGATATTGTACTCAAATTGACATCTAGGTTAGTAGTATGAATTTTAGCATATTCTAATGAAATTATGAACCATCTTTCCTCCTAATTTATGAAAAATAAACGCATCCATTCATGAAGAAACTAAAAAAAAGGTTTTTATTTTAAATCAACATATTTTACACTTAACATCTAATTTTAAAATATGTCTATATACATGTTTCATAATGGCTGGTCAGTTTTATAACAGTGATAAGCCTTTACAGTGTCAATGTTTGTTCAGAGGACAAAAAAGAAATAACAAACTTGAGAGAACATGAGAAAATTGTGATGTCTGATGATAACTATGATGAACAAGTTGCTGTTTGTACAGAATGGGATCTGCTCCCGTCGCCTTCGTGAAATTTACAAATATGTTCAAGCCATTGTTCAATGTACTTGGAAACAATGAAACAAGAAAAGGGGGAAAACTAAGTAAGTTCCGTTTGGATCAACTCCTGTGACATGAACAGTCTGATGCTTAAAAGATGATGTGACAGAGAACTGTCACTGCCTAATGGGGAAACTATAAGTAAACTTCATGGACTAGTCCTTCAACTTGAAACAGGTAAGCATATTTTTAACTAAATTATAAATTTCTATTTTCAGCAAAGACATAATTATGTTCCATTAGGCATAAGGGGAACTGTCCCATTGCTTTGCATGTTTTTTCTTTGTCCAAATTTTAAAGGCCTTGCTTGTGATCTAGGAAGGTTGGAAATGCTGACCAACTTTTCAGTGACTTTTTCAACCTATTTCCATGACTTTATTTATTTTATTCAAAGTGTTTGTATGCTTTGTATACAGTTCCATGCCAGGGAAGTACATTATTATCTTCATTAAATAGAAATAATCTAACAATCACAAGTTTAAAATTCTATAAGGACCTTTATAAGTGGGTTTTGAGTCACTTTATTCAGAATGCAAATATGAAAAAATGTCTACATATGTAGCTCATTTACATGTACATGTATGGTAGGTTATAATGCTTCTTTTTTGAATATTTGAATTAAGATACACAATGTACTGTGCTGACCTGGTCAGGTTGTAGCCACATACATTTTAGTGACATGCTAAATTAAGTATATACTTTTTGAATAAATCCTAATTAAAAAATTATTATAAAAACACATGACAATAAAAATGTTTATGTAAAACAGTTAATGATTCTCTTATATTTCCAGGTACTGTATTTGCAGAGACTGTAGTCAATAGACAAAGGTTACTAGGTTGCCAAAACAAAGCAGTGCAACATTTAAACTTCTCAATGTAAATAAGGTTTGTATTATATACAGTGATATATGGTAATGATTTCACATTTGAAGCATGTTGTTTATTTCTTTGAAAACAAATTCTGAAGAAGAAAAAAAAATGAATTAATCTTGTTGAAATTTATGCAACCGAACAAAAGTGTATCTCCTTAGTTTACATTTGTTGTCTTTTAAATATTTAAAGTAAGAAAAAGTTCTGATATAAATGTGGTTTGTGCATGCTTATTTTAGACACATATTAGTATTATTTTTTTTAAGATTTTGATTAGAAATACATATTATTTAATATTTATGACCTTCGCTGCCCAAATATGCATTTTCTTTTTATTTTCTTTTTTTCAAAAAGATCAAGTTACAGCTTTAGATGATTCAGGTCCAATCAAAAGAGCAAGAAAGGTAAATAGCAGAACACTGTTACCGCTCTTCGTTAAAAGCATGCAAAACAAAACTTTGATAGACTTGCTTGCTATGTTTGCTTGGATGTTTACAAACAAAAGGTAGGCAGAGTTTTAGTCTGTTTTATATATACTGTGAATTGATTGGACATAAAAAATTGACATGAAATGAAGTTAATGTTTTGTGTCCAATCAAATTACAGTATATAGTTAACAGACTGAAACAGACTACCTACCTGTTGTTTACAAACACACACACATACAGACATACATACATACAAACAAAAATAGCAAGCAAGTTGATCAAAGGTTTGCTTTGCATGCTTTCATAAAAGAGCTGTATTAAGACTAGGAGTAGATCTAGTTCAATTTGAAAGATTACCTTCAGTACTTTATAATTAAAGAAACAAGGGCCTATCCCAAATTTCACGCTCTGCTTCTCTTAAATCTGCCCTCTCTAAGAATTGATACAAGTATTTATGTCAATAAAGGAGGCTGAAAAAAATGACTCAAACAAGCTTTGTCATTTATAATGAAAATTGTGAATAACATTTAATACTGTACAGGCCTTAACTTAAATCATAATAATAGATATCCCTAACATGAAACCTGGGATTGATTGTAACTAACATAAAACATGGGAATATATATCCTTAACATGAAACATAGGAATAAAAATCCTTTACATAAAACAAGGAAATAATTTTCTTTTATATGAGACATATAAATAAATATTCATAACATAAATTTAGCAAGAAACATGGGACATGTAGGAGTAGATATCCTTAACATGAAACATTGGAATAAATATTCTTAACATAAAACATGGGAAAAGATATCATTAACATGATTCAAGGAATAAATGTCCTTAATATGAAAACTAGGAGTACATATCTGTAACAGTGAACATAGGAAATTCAATTGAAATTGGAAAACAAAAATCCTTAACAGAAACAATTAGAATAAAACTGTCTAAATTGGGTATTTTATATACCTGTTGAACTCTTCCATGTATCCAAGGTTCAAATCAGGGTAACATAAAATATTTTATATTTTTAAATTCTGTCATTATATCAAATTGTTATGATATTCATTAAAATAATAGGTATTTTAACCAATATATTGCTATTTAAGTGGATATGTATGCCCAAAGTATACCATGCCTACTTCATATTTGAAAAAGAGCAATTTTGAAGGTAAAATTAGAATATCCTGTTACCATGGCAACCAGGGTCCATAGCAACAATATCAATATTATTTTTTTCATTTATTTATAAAAATGTATTAACGGACAAAGTTTGAAGCTTTTCTGAGACTATGTGTGCCACACCCTATATCTAGCATGGTTGATATTTACAGAGAATCCATGTTAAACAAATGTAAGAGGGAACAATTTGTTTCTAGATATCGTGTAATTCCCCTCTAAATGATACGACTTTCCCAAATTATTATCAATGCTACTCTCGTTTATTTCTGTTTGAAGATTCGTGTAATTGTACAAACACATACGTATGTATTTCAATATTCGGCATTATCATCGCTGCATACAGCCAGAAAGCAACATTTAAACAGTATTGGTAATTAAACTTACTGTGTTCTATATAGCAGTTTGCCAAAAATTTGGCTAGAGCTGTAAAAAATATAATGCATGTTAATTAACTGCCCTGTTTCGTTTGTATTACATGTTTAGAAATTATGTTGGTACATTCAAAAACAACCATGCGTTCCTTCTACAAAAATGTTTAAACATGTTAAAAGGTAGAAAAACACATCTTTTGAAATATGCCAAAAAATATGTATTTAATTTTGTCGAGACAGACTCCTGCAAATGTTCTTGATTGAGATAACGAGTATTATAAACATAATTCGCAGTTGAAAATATATAATGTATTTTCGCAATACAATAATGTTGCTTTGTGTACTACCCCTCTAGTGCAGACATCGGAATTGTGTGTACCATACAACTGGAGGTTGTTGTATACATATAGTTTATACTAAAAAATGCAAAATCCGAATGAAACTGCACTTCGTGCAAGAAAAGCTATTTATTATTCGGCTATAGAAATGTTGCATATCGCAAAGTCCCAAGTTTGATTACCGTCTACTTTTTATCGATATGTGCAGATACAACAGCAATCGTATTGTACATGTAAACGTGAATCGACAAGTTGTGGAACACTTATTTATACTATATTTTTACAAACAAAATGAGTGCAATTAGTATTTATATATGCTCGGTCGTCGCTCGATTTTCAAAGAAAGTAGTCAACATGTTACACTGACGAGCTTTTTTTTCTTTTTGTAATGTTTTTTTGCAATGACAAAATTATCATGTATATTCAAGATTAAGAAAATTATGAAACTAATGGCTTACAGTCTTATAATCTGTAAAAACCAGTTTTTCCGCATTGCAAAAAAGACACGTTTTTCACTGAATTTTATTTGAAGTCTATACACCGAATCAATAGGGTGGTGGGTGTGTTCTGATTGATATTTTAGTCTCAGATACATGCTGTGTTATCAGTTGTTATTGAACAAAATGTCAGGATCTTCGATTAATCTTAGTATCTTTCCGCCATATCCGATCTGTGTTTTTTGTCTTGTTTTTCTGCTGTGTATTGATAAAATGAGTTCAGCCCTTTTCAACTTATGTTTATAGTGTGTTCATTTGTTATGTTGTTACTCCATGGTTCCAGGTTAGGGGAGCTTGGGCGCCTGCAAACATTATGAACCTCGCCACATTCTGTATGTGTCTGTCCCAAATCAGGACTCTGTAGTTCATTGGTTGACGTTTGTTGCTGTATATCTTTTTTTCATTCATTGTTTTGAACATGATTCAGGCCGTAAGTTTTGATTTTATTGTTTTAATTTGTTACTACGGGCCTTTTATAGCTGACTAAGTGGTATGGGTTTTGCTCTGTATTGACCATAACGTCTCCATCAATGCACAAATTCCATAAGATAAAGTAAACTATAAAGGCTCGATCTTAAATATTTCACACGAGAAAATCAACGGACTGATATATTTTCAATCAATACACGACAACCTAACACGATTGAAAGCAACCAACGACAACCAATAAATTACAGGTTCTGGAATTGGGACATGTACATACAGAAATCTTTATCTTCCCTCAAACTCAATGAAAATACCACTAGAAAAAGTCTCGTTTAGGTGAGCTCGTTGAAAGAAATGTATGCCTGCTCTACATTAGCTAAGAATACTGGATTGTTTTCAAAATAAACAAGTATTTTACAAAACATTATTAAAGCAGCGGATGTGCCTTTGATGTCTGTTTCAAGAGCAAGTGGTGGTTTTTTTTCATCAAGGGAAAGAATCGATAATTTTTACAATACATTGCACATATATACTACAAAAATAATAATCTGCACTATTCAGCTTAAAAGATGACATGAATAGCGTATAAACCCATAAAGTTCGGTCTCTTTTATTGGTTTTCATCTAAGTGATATTTCTATAATTATGGAAAGAATAAATGAATCAATTCATGAAACTAAAATTCCGAGAAGAAGAACCGTGCATTGTGTTGTTGTTTATCATAAAGCCAACAGATGCAATTGCATAGTGTAGTACCTTAACATCAGTTATTTTGTATACTAAGAAGATATATACAATACTTACGATAAGAGAGGAAAAGAACAGCGAGTGAGATAGAGGTTACTAAGATTGCAACTGTAGTAAGATACTTTTCTGAAAAGAAAGGTTAATTAATACATTGCATTTGGTTCAATTCTTAATGACGTGTTAGAAAGTGACAAAAGAAATTTTCCATCCTTTGTCTCGATCAACCTCCTATAACAGGTTCTATGCCTATTGCATAAATTGAAAATTTGAGTTTGTTCTGAATATGCATGAACTATTGATCATTTACATCAAACAGTTATTTAATTGAAAAATGCGCAGATATCGAAACTATTAAAATAAAGTATTTTTTTTATCGCAGTGAACTATGGATCCGTGATAATACACGTTTATTTTTTAAAGGTACATATATGAGCTCAATACTATTTTGTCCTCACTATATTTTCATGAACCTTTGAAATGTTGGTAAACTAGTCAGTGGTTGGATTTGAGTAACATTTTCATAGTTAAGTCCTGGAAGGAATTCGGCATTAATAACATTTATTGAATTATCTTGTTGAACCTTATTAACTTTCCCTCCTAAATCTGGTTTGAAGTAACAATTTACATTTTAGCATAAATACTTGTCTATTGATGCAAACAATCTGAAATATAACTGTTTTCTAACTTACTGTGGCGCTGGATAGTTCGGTTATTTACGCAAGGTCGACAACGTTTGCTAAACAGGTTCTCTAATACAGAATGTGTGCACCTAGTTTGTTTCATTTTTAATATTAATATGCGAAACTTAAAATTAGACTATTTACCGGATTTGTAATCACATAAACAACACGACGGGTGCCGCATGTGGAGCAGGATATGCTTACTCTTCCGGAGCACCTGAGATCACCCCTAGTATTTGGTGGGGTTCGTGTTGTTTATTCTTTAGTTTTCTATGTTGTGTCATGTTTACTATTGTTTTTCTGTTTGTCTTTTTCATTTTTAGCCATGGCGTTGTCAGTTTGTTTTAGATTTACGAGTTTGACTGTCCCTTTGGTGTCTTTCGTCCCTCTTTTAATATCAATGATTTTATTAATACATCATTTAATATACCTGCAGTAGAAATGTTTCGAATTCGCAATATGTCATCAAAGTCACTTTGATTTGTTTCTCTGTTTATTCTGAAATAAATAAATAATCTTGTCATTAATCTAATGGTATGATCATTTGTACATGTATCGATTGAACCTGTCAGGGCTTTTTGTCATCTCCTTCAAGTGTATGAATTTCAACAGTTGAAAATCAATTGAAAAACTTAGGCCGTCATATTGTCAGTGTTATTATAATATTGTTTGTTTGATTTTGTATATTTGTCTCAAGTATTAATAAACATGCCTCTTTTAAAAGGTAACGCCTGGTAATGTATGTTTCATTTAGAAAGTTAAAATGCAATTCAGAACCTTAACAGTTTGGAAAATCCTCTTACTTCAACAAGCTCGTCGGTTAAGCATGTTTATAATAAAACCTTGTTGACCTTTAAATTCAATAAATAATAAAAATCTAGACAAACTAGTAATAAATTGTGAAATCAGTATTCTTAGCAAATATGCCATTGAATTGTATAATACTTAAAATTGAGAATGGAAATGGGGAATGTGTTAAAGAGACAACAACCCGACCAAAATAAAAAAAAAAAAAAAAAAAAAAAAAAAAAAAGTTAACCGCATTTGCGTCAAATGCTCCATGTGATCATTCATCTGTTAAATGTATGTTAGCAATTTCCATATCAGGCTACTAGAATGAAATGAAGTTTACAAAATAGGGTAGATTGATTGCAACTACTGTATATGCCAAGCGTAATTTGCGTTGTCTAGAATAATATTTGTTGGTACTTATGAAGGATATATAAAAGAGAGGCAAAAATACCAAAGTGACATTCAAACTCATAAGTTGAAAATTAACTGACAGCGCCATGGCTAAAAAAGAAAATTACCATCCAACAAGCACAAGTATAAAAACACAACAATATATAACATGCCTCTAAAAAGTAAAATCACAAAAATACTGAACTCAGAGGAAAATCAATTTGGAAAGTCCATAATCACATGGCAAAATCAAAAAACAAAACGCATCAAAAACGAATGGACAAGAACTGTCATATTCCTGACTTGGTACAGGCATTTTCAAATGTAGAAAATGGTGGATTAAACCTGGTTCTATAGCGCTAACCCTCTCACTTTAATAACAGTCTCATCAAATTCCGTTACATTTACATGATGCGTTTAATAAACAGTCACAATCAATAAAATAGTCAAAATATGGGAACATCAGTCATCATCGTATAACAATTTAACAGGACACAACAACATCTACTATCTACGAACACATGGATTGATTTGAGTGTCTGACGTCAGAAAAATTATATACGTCACATAAATTTGTCGTTCAATGTGCATACAATAGTTATCCAAAGTACCTGGATTATAAACAATTTTAAATTTTACATAGGCAATGAGCGCAGACAGGGTAAAAAAATCAAAAGTATGTAAGAATAAATTACAGAAATCAAACTAGTCCAAAAGTTATACATAGAATTTATGAGAATCCAAAACTTTTAAAAGGAACAATTTAACAGGACACAAAAACCTATCCACGAACACATGGATCTACTTGAGTGTCCGACGTCAGAAAAATTATATACGTCACATAAATATGTCGTTCAATGTGCGTACAAACAATTTTAAAATTTACATAGGCAATGTACGCATACAGGGTTAAAAAATCAAAAGTATGTAAGAATAAATTACAGAAATAGACCGAGATTCAAACTAGTCCAAAAATTATACATAGAATATATGAGAATCCAAAACTTTTTAAAGGGAACAATTTAACAGGACACAATAACATCTACTGTCTAAGAACACATGGATTGATTTGAGTGTCTGACGTTAGAAAAATTATATACGTCACATAAATTTGATGTTCAATGTGCATACAAACAATTTAAAAAAAAATTTTCATAGGCAATGTACGCATACAGAGTTAAAAAATCAAAAGTATGTAAGAATAAATTACAGAAATAGACGTTTGTGTAATCATACGTTTTTTGATTGAGTTAAGTCTGCTAATTGATATTTTATCGTATGTTTTTATATGTTGTGATGTTATGCTATTGTTTCAGAAAAAGGGAGAAGGTTTGGGCCCATTAAAACGTTTAATCCCGCTGCAAATGTTTGCACCTGTCCTAAGTCAGGAATCTGATGTACAGTAGTTGTCGTTTGTTTATGTAATATATACGTGTTTCTCGTTTCTCGTTTTGTTTATATAGATTAGACCGTTGGTTTTCCCGTTTGAACGGTTTTACACTAGTAATTTTGGGGCCCTTTATAGCTTGTTGTTCGGTGTGAGCCAAGGCTCCGTGTTGAAGGCCGTACTTTAACCTATAATGGTTTAATTTTTAAATTGTTATTTGGATGGAGAGTTGTCTCATTGGCACTCACACCACATCTTCCTATATCTAGTTCAAAAGTTATACATAGAATTTATGAGAATCCAAAAATTGTCAATTCCACTACGCCATTGATTGATTTTGACGTTTGTGGTTCAACGTATAAAGTAATTCATAATAGAAATATATCATAATGACATATTATAGACAAATATCATACTGACGGGATCTTTTAAAGTACAGAGTCACGTTATAAGCACAAAAGAAATACAAAGAGTCACATATACAAAACAAATCACCAAAACATGAAAGCCAATACAAACACATTGACGAGATGTATAAGTACCGAGCCACGTCAAACGGATATCACATAAAACCATTCAACAGTAAAAGTAATCTTAATAATAGAACAAAAACAAATAAAAGAACAATAAAACATGTTGTTAAGATGATACACAACATCAGTACGCAGAATCTATACATCAAGACCATCGTGTATTATTTGAGAAGTTGATACGGAATATTTATCAACAAGGTCTTGGTACCTTCCGATGAACTTTTTTAGAAAAAGTACGAGACGTTCTTTGACATACCCCTGGTTCATCAACTTTCTACTCAGACACTGATGACGTTTTACAAAGTCTGAGTAGGAGCTGCAAGCTCTTGAATATCGAATAAGTTGGGAAATATATATCCCATATGCAGGTGAAGTTGGTATATTGCTACTAAGGTGGGAGAAATTTATAATTTCGAAATTAAAATCGTCTCGTTTGTCATAGATTCTGGTACTGAGATGATTGTGTAAGTCAAATTCGAGATATAAGTCTAAAAATGAGGCGGAGGAAGCCGTGTCTGTTGTTTCTTTAATCTCGAGTTCTGGGGGATATATTAATGGAACCCAATCAGAAAAGTTCGGATTGTTTAAGGAAAGAACATCATCAATATATCTGAAAGTGAAATTAAATAATCTGGCTTCTTTGATCCTCTTGTTTTTGACAAGTGTCTGGAGGAACTCCGATTCATATGAAAATAAGAAGAGGTCGGCAAGAAGAGGCGCACAGTTTGTTCCCATAGGAATGCCGACAACTTGTTGGAAAAGTCTAACTCCAAACTAAACAAATATGTTGTCGATAAGAAACTCCAGCATACTGACTACTTGTTCTTCTGTGTAGCATGATTTACCTTTTTGTTTGTCACTATTAACGAAATATGCTTTATGAAATCCCAAAGTAATAAATTTATAGCGTATGCTACCATTTTTATGTTGAAAGGCATTGTGGATAATTTCTTTTAGGCGATTTTTCAATTTTACATGGGGAATGGTGGTATACAGGGTTGAAAAATCAAAAGTTTTGATGGAACTTATTTCAGAAAGAAACCGAGATTTGAAATTGTCTAGAAGTTCTTTAGAATTTTTAAGAATCCACATATGGTTAATACCACTACGCGAGTAAACAGTTTCACAGTATTTCTGAAGACCCTCTTTCACTGCGGACAGAATTTTAGTCAATCTAATAGACAATTCTTTAGTGGAACATGAAGATGAGCCAGCAATATACCGTTGTTTGTACGGAATTTTATGAAGCTTTGGTATCCAATACAAACAAGGTAAGTCCTCCGATTTGGTGTTCAATGTAATGTTTATTGAAGCCATGAAGGACTTATGATTTGCTAAAATCTCATCCTTGTCAAATGATATGTCTTTGTATGTGGGATTACCTGAGTGCTCCGTTATACCCAATTCTTTTACAAGACATTCGTAGTAATACGATTTACATACAAAGACAATATTATTTGAAGCTTTGTCCGCAGGAACAACAACATACTTATCATGAAGAGTTGATAGACATTTCATGACCTCTTTGTCTCTGAAAACGGACTTTGGTCGATCGTTCACACAGTTTTTCAACTTATGAATGCGACGTTTTATCAGAGACCTGATAGTTTTAACCCATTCTGACAAAGTGTCCAGTTCAACTTCTTCTCGCTTAGCCCATGCTCTGGCGTAGTCCTCAATAGAATCCATAATTATTTTGAAGTTATGGTTCCAATTGATGTGTTGGGGTTCTCTAAACTTAGGACCATGAGAAATCACCTTTCGGAGATTTTCATGTTGAATTATATTTAGATCCCCAGTTATAACATGACCAGAGGGGCTGTAATTATA
This sequence comes from Mytilus trossulus, assembly GCF_036588685.1. NCBI lineage: Eukaryota > Metazoa > Mollusca > Bivalvia > Mytilida > Mytilidae > Mytilus > Mytilus trossulus. The sequence goes on along the minus strand of NC_086385.1, from coordinate 25,661,472 downwards.
AGGCGAGTGGGAACAGTCACATGTCTGAGGGTTTTTAAGGTATTGTTCTAAGTCAAGGTCCTGCAATGCCTGTTTATAGTTAAATATTTTAGGTGCAATGGTTTTGGTGTAACTGTAGGATACAATAGGAACAGACTGATTTTGAAAATAAATAGGAATTTTAGATGTTACCTCCTTGTGATGTAGAACGTTGCAGATATTGATTGCATCGATTCCTCTATTGGCAAAATCAACAGGAAGGAATCTCCTCTTTTCTTCATGTAAAGGTTCAGATCTTACTGGTTTGAAAAGACGGAAAAGAGCTACATCACAAATAATACTGAATAGTCTGTATATTGCAGAAAATGTATTGGTGCCTCCTTTGTCAAGTGCATAATCTCTCAAACGTTTAAGAAAATTAACTGGCAGTGAAAAGAGAATAGTTCTTATGTAATGTAACCCTAGTGGATGATGAAGATGTGAAAGAAGGTCATCAAAGCTCCCAGATGGTGATCTAGATTTGGAAGACTTTTTTACATTAGGCCGATGGTAATGTTTTTGCCCATGACTACGTTGTTGTCGTAAGGTAGTATTAAATAAACCCATTACATTAACATCACTGCAGGCAGGACTTGACAAATTTCCTACTCCTTTAATATTGTCATTGCAACCATATGGCATTGCAGTCCCTAACTCCTAAGTTTCGGTAGAGTATCATTTAAATGTCATCTTTTTCTAAAAAAATACAAGTAATCGTAGGCTTATTCCGTTCAAATGATATCGGGACCATCCGATCATTTTTTCCTTGGATGCAATCTTGGGACCGTAGAGAAAATATAGAAATTCTGCAATCCTGTTATAGTAATACACAGTTGTAATAATTATTCCATGGTACTCATTACAACCTTCATCTATTATGACTAAAACAAGTATTTTGAATCCAAGAAAAGGAAACATGCAGGTTTTTGAAGAGCATCTTATCAAAACACACTATTTAAGAACCGCATTTATATAAAATAGTATCTTTGGATTAAATTGCGATCATATTTCTGGTACTGCAATTTTTCCTTTTCATACAGCAAAAGTTTTTAACTTGAAAGAATCTGTTTTGTCGTGAGTTATAACTTTTTTATTTATTTAAACGCTTTTAGAGTAAATTTACGACGTTGTACCTTGTCATTTTTAAATACATTCAACTGCAAAATAATTCAAGATAAACGGCACTGAATAAGAAGTCTCTGATGAATGCTATTTATCATTATCATTATGAATAATGAATGACATAATTAAATCTACATATTGTTAAAATATGATATGGCATTGATCAGTTAAGAGCATTGCTCCATCTTTCGAAACAACTAAATATTAAAAAAAACAGAAATGTTAAAAGCTAAGCCTAAAAAATAACATTTTATTTGTATATAACTTTTCTTCTTAAGTCATCGTTGACGGTCATATTCATTAGCTTCGATGTTCCCGTAAAGTAGTATCTTTTACAGGATTTCACTATTTACCATTATTGTCTTTTTGATACAAAAGAGGGACGAAAGATGCCAGAGGGAGAGTCAAACTCATAAATCGAAAATCAACTGACAACGCGTTGATATAAACTATAATCAAATAAAAGTTAAGGGCAAGCAATGTGTTTAAACTGAATTTTTTCAATAGCATCGTTGATTAATTGTGATAGGTAGATATAATCAAAATATTACACCAATTCATAAACATTGAAAATACCTATACCTTTGACTATTGCTAAATTTAAACATTTCAGAATCTGCTTAGCATTTTCAAGAAGACATTTTTTAAAGGTGGGTTTTATTCTATCAAAATTAATTAATTTACCTCTCATAGAAAATTGGTTTACATTGGTTGATCGATATGTTCTTCTTTGAATGAATGCAACCATAATCTGAAAACACATACATATATACAACGATTTGGTGACTTTGCAAACTTTTTGTAACAAAAAAGCTAAATATATTTTATCATTGACAATAATGTAAGGATTAATTTAATATATATCGAATGGGAAGTATAAACCTTATTTTACTGTTTTGTTTTTATCATCGTGTAACTTTAATGATCATGAAACGTCCTGAAAGAAATGTTTTGTTTCTTTCAGATTTAATACACATGCTAATTCTTCAATAATTTCATAACAGCCAAATATTCAATAGATTGTCGTCCATGGAAGCTGAAAATAAAATGAACTATACAGTTACAAACGGTTTCACTGGAAGTAAGAAGAAAAAAAGAGTTTGAATAGATCTTATCCATTTGTAAATGAAACACAAGAATTCAACAATATCTCTGTTTTAAAACAATCTGGACACAATGACCGAAGCTATATATATATATTATTCTGTTTCTTAATGTAGAACACAATTGTCCATAGACATCCACTTGACAAGGAAACGTCCTTGTATAAAAACAAATGACCTGAGATCATATGGAATGAGTTTTCATACCTAGTAAAAGAGATTATAAAATACACAAAGGAAGACTTTAAGTCATGATGTTTTTAGGTGATAATCAAATGATGCTTATTCACATTCTTTTAAGTTCATTGCGTTTTAATAATCCTATACAAACGAATATTACGTGTGATAATTTTCTTCTACATCTATATACAAGAAGAGATTACTAATACTATATCAACTTATCTATACAAATAAGACGAACGACATCCGTTTATTTTGATTAACTGATCCTATCCGAAGAGGAAAACCTTTAAAATTTTACAATTATATCTAAAGCGAAAAGATAACCTCAGGTAAGTGTGTTACTGGTTTACTAATCAAAACCAACAAAAAAGTGTGTGATAATAGCACATAGCATAGAAATAAAAGAGACGATGTCCTTCTTTAGTATGAGAGGTTTTCTCGGCTCATTGACTTCTTTATTTGTGGACAATAGGTAAATAGATATAAAAAGATATGGTATGTTTTCCAATGGGACAACTCCCCATCCAAGTCACAATTTGTTTAAGTAAACCATCATAGGTCAAAGTACGGCCTTCAACACAGCACCTCGACGTACACCGAACAGCATAAAGGTTCCATAAAATTACTGGTATCAAACCATTCAAAAAGGAAAACCAACGGTCTAGTCTATATAAAATACTAGAAACGAGAAACACTTATGAAACACTTCTACAAACAGCAACCATTGAACATCCGGTTTCTGACTTAGGAAAGATGCAAACAAATGCAGCGGGCTCAAACATTTTAATAGGCGCCAACCTTTACCCTACCCTGAAACAATAATGTAACATCACAACATAAAAAGACACACTATAAAATATCATTTGAAACGGTTAAACTCAATCAAAAGACATATTCTCTAAAACAAGTAAACATACACTGAACGAATAAACGTGATCTATGACACCATGAGTCTACCAGTATTTATTCATATCTTTTTAAATCTTTCCCTTATCTCCAAGTAAAACAAATGCCATGTTTTGCTCATTTCCGCGATTGTAGAGTTGCAGTTATTTTAATCGGGTTTATTTTTCAAATGGTACATGCCAATCTATGGCCTACGATCCCTCTAAATATTTTGCGGAAATCATGGTAATACAACGAACTTATTATTATTCGTCGCCTTCAGATTGAAAAACACATATCTATGAGCTAGACCTTTTCTGTGATAATGATTTTAGGTAATTGATCACATACATTTAGCTATTTCATGAGTTTTTGTGAAAAGCGCTTTACACGCATGAAATTTATAACGTGGTTTTCATTTATTGAGAACATACGTGCTACTTGACAGCTTTTGTTCATAATTCATAACGAATTTTACATAATTCCAGATAAAAGATACAGCTGTGTATGACGCTGGCAGTACACAATCTCAATGTATGATCATAATATAATTTATATTTTATTTAACAAACAAATATCCATAATGCATATAATCTTATCACAGAAACTAATCACGTTGATAATGTGTAAGGCAGTTATATTGAATTCATCAATTTGATTGAAATTCATTAAATTAAATTGATTACCTGGCGAAAGCGTATATCTTGAGTCTTGACACATCTTTAAATAACATGAACAGTCTTCTTCGGAGGGGATACAAAAACATCGATTTCGAGGTTTAACGATAAAATCGTAACCTCTTGTGTAATCGCACCTGCATGTTATATCAGTGCTTCGATTCCCGTTATCATAGACAACTAATCCTATTTCGTTACAAGCTGATTTAAGAAAGATACAGTCCGTACTAACATTTGTGTAGAATAGTATTGGCCATGGCTGATAACGCTCTGGCGAACAAATGTCTGCATCTAATCCACCACGAAGAACATGTTTTCTACCTGTAAAAAATATCCCATAACAAAATTGTCATTCAGGACAATATTTCAGAAATATCAAAATAAAACATATCTATATGATTGAAAGATCCGACAAAAGTTTTTTTCACGTTACTTTTTCCTTTATGTTGTTTTATCAGGTTTTTTTTACGATCGAATCAGAAACCTTTTTTGTTTTATATTCATGGTGGTGGTTTCACTTTTACGTACTAGGTGAAGGTAAAAATGAGCTTTGGGGAATGTTCTTAATCTTGACTTGCATCATTATGTAGTTCTGAGATTTAGTAATTGTCGTATGTTGTAGTCTATAAATCTTGCTTTGTTTGTTGATTTTTCTTTAAATTTAGCTTGTTATAATTATTATAAATTTTGTCGTATCGGGTTTTATTGATATAGTTATATTTATAAATTTACTGCTCATGAATTTTTGATTTTTTTGAAATACTAAGGCTTTTCTACTTCAGGCATATATTACCTTAGCTGTATTGGCAAAACTGTAAGGCATTTTTGTCCTGAATGCTCTTCAACTTTATTACTTTATTTGACCTTTTCAACTTTTTTTGGATTCGAGCGTCACTGATGGGTCTTTTGTAGACGAAACACGCGTCTGGCGTATATACTAAATTTAGTCATGGTATCTATGATGAGTTTATTAAATTATACAGTATTATTTTGCACACGTCATGTGATATTTTTTTAATAATGATCTCATTTGCTTTCGAATCACATTTCCTTATTTTGAAATAACCTGGTTGAAGAAAATCGAATACTGTGCAGTTTTCAGAATATCTATTTATCAGATCATCCTTGAGGCAGAAATACTTAGACGGATCTGGACAATGACCTCTTGCACGGAGTGACCACTGCGCTGGTTCAGGGCATTTTAACGGGAACGCCGCACACACGTGAACCTGAAATATATAGTCTGCTGTTTTACTACATGTGGATGATTATGTACTGATTAACATATGGTATAACTGCATACCTTTCTGAAGCATCTGATGCACTCTATATACTAGCATATAGTTACAAGCACAACAGTTTCGTGTTAGTTTAACGATTAATATACGGTTGTTTATTCTGTAACTGGAATTAAAATACGATTCGTAATTTACCACTACTAAACAGGTAGTAAACATTTTCGGAAAGTCCAAACATGTCCTACGCATGACGTCAAGTGTTCAACCAGTATAAAGGTTATGAAACACTATCTGTCTTTTTTGCAGCAATACTTACCAAAATCAATAATCTAAACATCATAGATGTCTGTTTTATAAACGTGGCATTCCAAAAGAAACCTCATCTAGAAAATATAAAAAAAAAAATTTCATATAACAGGTGCTTATTTTTTTTAAATAACATATCGAAGGTAACGAAGTCTTTAAATTGAGAATAGAAATGGGGAACGTGTCAAAGAGACAATAACCGGACAGAAGAGCAGAAAACAGCCCAATGTCTTAAACTGAGTGAGTAAAATCCAGCACCCAAATATAGACTTGAGATGGCCCTAAGCAAAAATCAATACTAGATTAGTGAAAATGGACACCACTATACTACCTTAATAACCTCCAAATGAACTATAATTCAAAAGCATACAAGACCAACAAAGGCGAGAGCTTAATCTTGTGAATTGGGACAGGTGGGAAAACGCGGCGACTAAACATATTTAATAAGATCTCAACCTTTCCCATTTACCTTAGATAAAACAAACACACAGTAGCTACAGTTGAACTAACATAATCCAGACTTAACTAATCAATCAGATCGGTAATCGAACACTTATCGATCATATTTGATCAGTACTCGATTGATGACTCCCGAAAGAGTTTGATCGATTAGTGATCGATTAGATTACTGATCGATTTAAGACCGATAACTGATAGATTAGTGATTGATTAATGACAGATTAGTGATTGTATTATTATTGAGAAAACAATGCTATTCCAGAAATAAACCTTTTGGGAGACTGTCTAAATATGCCAAAAAATCTTGGAATTTACTTAAGTAATACATGTTTATATAATATGCAGTTGTTACCATGCGAAGCATATCTAATAGCTTAGCCCTTACATATATTTGATTAAAAACTTCATTTTTGTAGGTTTAGTCCTAATAACTAGAACGTCTTGATAGGCTATTGTATATTTTCTTTTACGCATTTCATTGACGGGAGGCGTCAAAGCAAAATTTATAACAGCCTTCCAAGATGTCATAATTGTTTGATATAAAAACCCTAATTTTTATACATGTGCATGTAACAAATTTCGTTGAAGAGGGGTAAAAATACAACACAAACAACATTTTCCAAAAGACAGAAAGAGTGAAAAAGTATATTTTAACAAAACGCATTTGACTAACAGGTTGAAAAACTGATGTTCCGAAACCCTGCTGACTGCCATTGATGATTGCCAAATAAATTGAATACAAGGTGTAACAAAATGGATCTCTATATAATTTAATACAAGTAGAAAACAAAAAATTTGCGGCAATGTTCAACTTGGTAAACCTCAACATGAGGTTTAAGCCCAAACGAAATAAACATCAACTCCAAATTAAAAACATCATTCAAACCTATGATTGTGTTGGATAAAAACAGCAATCTTGATACGTTTGCATGTAACAAATTTGTTGTAGAGGAGTCAAATTACATTTAAAAAATATGTTTTAACAACAAGCATTATACTTGAATATAGTAGTACATGTATTATACTATATATATACTTCCATGGTTTGATAAAATTTAAGTTCTTGTAAGTTAATGACCTGTGTTAACACATTAAAAATATATCTTGATATATAATTAGCTTCAGACAGATGTGGTGTTATTAAGAAGATAAAAATTTCAACCAAGTTAATACATATTAAAATCTGTATTTTTTATATATAACCAGATATAAGGATTAATGAACACAAATAAATTGTGCAATTTGATATATCCTTAACTTTATGATGCAATTTAGGGTTTGTCCTATAACATTATTAATTAATACACGATTTTAGGTCACTTCAACTAAATAGCCAGAACATTTACCAATTAACAGATAATTGATACATCATTTATTCAAACACACTTGTTTGTCTTCACAGCAGGATATTGTCTAATGACCACAATATTGTAGAAGACTGACCAGAAATGACCAGCTGTGGATCATACAAATAAATAGATTGTTACCAGAGTCAGTGGAGAACAGTCTATTGACTTTTGAATTTACATCCTGAAGATTTCCCCTTTTTTCCTAAATTTTGAGATAATCTCGATACAAGGCAATAGTTTTGTGGTTAGTGTTTTATTTTCACATGAGAGCATATATTACTAAGATAAGTAAAATGAATATGAATAAGAAATTACACATGTTTTTAAATAGAATTAAGTATGTGCCTGCTGAGTATGCCTGTCACAAGTTAGGAGCCTGTAATCCAGTGATTGTCGTTTGTTTATGTGTAACATATTTGTTTTTCGTTAATTTTTTTTGAAAATAATATAACCTAATTTCAAAAATGTTTTTATTGAGCAAGTTGGAATGAAACTAAGGATATTGATTGTTATATTCTACACCAATTATGTTATTTGAAATTGATGTCTAAATTCCGCCATGAGTTTTGAAAATTTAAAAAGTTGATAAAAATTCATTTCACAAAAAAAAAACACACGACAAGATATATATATGTCCTTACTATTTGTCTAGTCTGCAATTAGAGCCGCTAAAGCTAGCCATATGTAGCAATCCTTTGCTCTAGTATCATCAACATTTAAGCTTATCTTAGGTTAGTTTCAATTTTCCTTAACTGATAGACACTGCTTCTATACAAAGATAGAATCCAGAGATTCTTTGATACAGTATTTCATTCATATATAGGACCATGGAAGTAGTTAAATGAATATAGTACTTCCATGAACACTGCATGAAATGATACGTTTACAAAATTTATTCTCATATTAAATTTGTAGTTTTAAATTTAACTTCTGATTTACGAAGAATTATTTAAGTAGTTTATGAAAATTTAATGCTTTTGTTAAATTTCAAATTTTCTTGAGTTTAATTCCGATTTATGGGTTTTTAAATTTGTTAATTATTTGAAAAATAATACAAGTTTAAATTTGTTATTTACAAAGTTTAAATCTAGTTTACCCTCATAAAACTTTATGTTTACAGATAGGTTTATATTTTAACAAAACTACTAATATAAGACAATTTAATTGAATTTAAATTGGATTAAGTAACAAGATTATACGAATGTATTTTTTTTCAATAAATTTGAAATTTAATGCCAGTTTTCGTAGCGTGTTTATATCTTGTTTTATTACACAGGACTACTTCTCCTTCTTCTTTGTGCCAACAAGGCTTCAATACTGACGAATACATGGTGTTCAAAGTAAAACCGAGCGTTATTAAGAAGAAGAAAAAGACAACATTACAATCCGGCTTATTAAAATTGTCCAAACAGAAAAAAAATAGAAAGTTTCGTTGCAAATATATCAACAACTTACGTAAGAAAATATTCAAATTTTGATATCCCAAACCTTTTCACAATGACAACCAATGAGGGGTATAGTTAAACCAAGGTAGAGGTCGTTCTCGGATTTCCATAGATATTTCTGGTTATTTTTCTCTATAACAGAAAATACAAAACTGACAAAGCAAATGACAAGAGCTTAAATATTTGCTTGATTTCATCGTTTGTTTTGATCGTGTTTTTTTTTTAGAAATTATTCAGTTCTGATAAGTTTCAACAAATAAATTTATTGAATTACATATGTACAATACAATACACAAATAGAACTTTTTTTTTTGAAAACAAGCAGTTTTGATTATCCCCCTTGTAATAAACTAAATATATTTTGACATTTATGACATTTTAATTACAATTGATAATATTTATAATAATCATATATATACTATTTTTTCCCGCAACAGTGTACTGTCTCAAGTATTTCGTAAATATCGTATTACTTTAGTAATATTTATAATGGGATACACTCTAATCTTTTTGTCAACAATATCTGTTTCAGAGGAATTTTTTTTTTAAAATTAAGTATCTCCCCTAACATTGCATTGGCAAAGCTTAAAACAATACATATGAAATCTGTCTTCCTCTTCATATTTAATACAAGTTTAAGAATGGTTGGATAATTCTTTATAAATTTAACAAAATTTGCCGCACACTAGTATAAAAGGACACAAAAAAAAGTGAGTTCTGTTTTAAGCGCAAATTTTTGAATATTCACGAAGTAAACGGGATTTTTCTGTATTCCGGTTGTATTTGCTCCTGACTTTTTCGTAAATCATATTAGAGGTTTCTCAACATCTTACGAACGGACGAAACTCGACGAACGTATCGTTATGGAGCAGTCATTGTGTGCAGTAAAATATTTCCTACGATATCGTAGAATGTTCAAAGACAACAATATACAATTATATACTCTTTTTGCAACCTTGCATTTTATTGTTGTGGTTCAAGATAAGTGTTCTGATTGATTTTCTGTTGTTGAATGTTACGTATTCATACGTTGAGTTCGTTTGTTTACATGTCAAATATATGCGTTTGATTTATCTCCCTTACCCATTTAAAAAGAAATTGTTTCTGGTTTCTCGTTTTTTTTATATAGATTAGACCGTTGGTTTTCCCGTTTGAATGGTTCTACAGTAACACTTGTAATTTTGGGGCCCTTTATAGCTTGTTGTTCGGTGTGAGCCAAGGCTCCGTGTTGAAGGCCGTAAAATGTCGAAGTGTATGGGAAATTTTTTGTCTATGTAAAATGGTTCTAGTATGATTGATTAATACAAAATCTCTTTGTTTTGTTTTGTTTGTCCGCTTTTTAGATAAAAATAAATAGAAGGATCGTTTGTAAATGATGAATTTGTTTGAATTTATTAGGTGTTCAGTTTACACAGATTGAAGCAGTCAAGGTTTGAGTTGTATAAATTGAAAAAAATTATGATTTTCAATGAGATAACTCTCCACAACAGACCAAATGACACAACAATTAACAACTAAAGGTCACTGTACGGCCTTCGAAAATGAGCAAAGTGCATACCGCATAGACTTTTAAAAGTCCCCGAACTGGCTATTGTAACACAATAGAAATAAGAAAATACCAGCTTCATCTATGAACAAAAAATAAACGAAAAAAAGTTAACAAACCAACAAACGACAACCACTGAATTAGTCTCCTCACTTGTAACAGGTACAGTGTGTGACACTACAACATGAGAACAAACTACACAAATCAGTTGATGAAGGCTTAACTGATCAGATGGATATAAATAAAAATACTAAATAATCTGACAAAGACACAGATATATGATGTTAATTTTCAAGAGAGTGTAAGAGTAGCCTGATTCGGTATGAATTTTGTTGTCTTCTCTTTTCTGTAGTTAAATCTAAGGTCTATGTTCTGCTTTATTGAATAATGAAAATGTAAATATACAGGACTGATAATGATTAACCAAACAGAATAATTGATTGCCAAGAAGGTACATTAAGATTTGTTGTGACGTGAAAAAAGGTTTTTATTTAAATGTTGAAGGATTTTTAAAATATATTTTATCTTTAAAAGGGATAACAAGATTCTTTCGGAAAGTATGAGACAAAAAATAGATTTTTCAAATTTCGGTTACAATCTTTGTTTCCAAAAATGAAAAACAACACGACCATTATCACTGAACTAGCACACATTTTGGTTTAAATGAAGCACACATTCGGGTGCGAGATTTTCTCGCTGTGTTTCAGACCCATCGGCTGTTTTCTGCTCTTTGTCAATTTGATAGGGTTGTTGTCTCCATATTAATTTTCAATTTTATCCGTGACATTTTATTATAGTTTCTTGTTTTTATGGCTTGCGTCTGACAATTTGATCAATGTGCCAACTATATACTTTTATTGTAAACGTAATGAGCCCTGTTGGTCACATGCAGATGCAGAGTTGATGTTCAGTGTTACAGATCTAACGCCAAGTGATGTATATGTAATTTAAAAGTCTCGCGCAGTAGATCTAAGGTCAATCTCTGTAGATCTGACGTCTACCACTGTAGATGTACTCTCCAGCGCTAGAAATGTCCATTACAGTGTATGCAGGAATAGATGAAAAAGGTTTTAACACCGCTATATATATTTATTTGTTTTAAAAGGATTTTTTTTTTGGGGGGGGGGGGGGGTATCTGTAATTACCAAATAAAGTTGCACTCGATAAATCGTAAATTTTAAAATAGTTGTGTGTATTCGAATTGAAAATATGAGTGATACAGCACTAACAAAACTAAAAGTAATAATTATAGTTATTATTAATCGTTTACATTTTAAAAAAAAATACCTGCCGAAAATACAAAAAAAATGTATATATATAGAAACAAGTAGAACATAAAAACAGAAATAAATTTTAAAAACATGTCATAAAAGCTCAACGGAAAAAAATAAATAAAAAACAATAGAAATATATTAATACTAAGTGTATACATACGCCTTTACTTTAATAAAATCATACAAAAAGAGAAATACGAATGGCCATGAAATCAAAACAAGCCAAAGGCTAAACAATATACATTACTAAACATCATTTGCAAGTCAACTGGCTTTGTTTATTCAAACATTTATTTCAACATTTTCCTATATTAATTTTCTTGCAAATGTAGCTTGAAAAATAAATCATTTAAGGCGCAGACGTGCAAATTTGGATTTAAGAGGTTAACTTTGGGGCAACAAAGTTATCTCGGATGCGAGGATGTTTTTTTTTCAAATTAAAAACCGGCTTATTCATAGAGGCGTACAGTTAAAGATCTATTTTACCTTTTTTTGTCCTGGAATTTTCACCTTGAATTTGAGCTTAAATAAGTTTCAAAATATTTATTGCCTCTCCCATCCCAACAAAAATACACTCAAGTACAGATCTGAGACTATTTGCAGTCAAAAGAAAATTTCTAAAACTCATAATGGTTTTAAAAAAGACCTGCATGTATGTTTTTGTTTGGTTTTGTTTTGATTATGCGGAAGACATTTCTAACGGAATTTCACAGTCGTTAGTCCAAAATTAATGAATAAATTAATAAGCGCTCCCTCTTTTTTCGTTACGGCAAGTTACGTCAAGTTAGGGCGATTTTCGTTTGTTCGTAAGGTCTAGTTATGAGGGTGCATTACCCAGACGGGTTAAAGTACATACATATTTTACACAAATATGCATACAACTATGACGATGTGGTATGTTACGGATGGATAATCGGGCAACAACGAAGCCGTATAGAAACATACATGTATATTGTATATAAATACATTCTTTTTTATGTTAACTAGATTTATACCCATGTATATTTCCAGACATTTATATACCAAAATGGAGACCTATACCTATCATAATGATTTAATCACCGTTCTCATTTTCATAATAAAGTATAAGATGCGGTCGTTTGAGACCAACTTATAATTTCTATTACAATTAACAATGAGCAAAACCTTTACTTAATAGTCAGCTATAACAGACCCCAAAATGACTAATGTAAAACAATTCAAACGAGAAAACTAACGGTCTGATTTATGAACAAAATGTAAAAATTCCTTCATAACATGAATTTTCTTAATTATTGGCCTTGTATAAAACAATCCAGATTTAAAAATTATAATCAATGAAAGGCATTTTCTTTTTAAAAAATAATTTGGATCCCAACCAATTTTAATAATTGAAAAATGGTAACGGCAGCATACATGTAAGAGCACATATTTCTTTTTCAAACTTGATGCACTTTTTATAAAGTTTTTTGTTAGAGATTTTTGAAAATATGCTATTTTTTTAACTTTTCCATAAACTCGGGATTGATGTTAAGATTGTGGACTAACTTTAATACGTTAAAATAAATGATATGAATTATTATGTAAGTATAAGTCACTGTTTAAGAAAAATTAAATAAAATCAAATTCTGGGACTAATATATTGAGTTAGAATAATAGTCCCAGTATTAAAGTGCTTATAAAAAAAGATTATGAAAAGAAAAATAGCTGGCGATATACTACCTACATCTTTCACACAATCAAAGACAAATCAAGAAGCATTTGAGCATTAACGAAAATTGAGGGAGCGAAATTACCAAATTACAACAAACATATATATATATTTACGTGGAATTGGGGAAAAGAGACAGAAACAAGACACGAAATATTTACATTTTTAATAGCAAAGATAGGAGACGTCCTCTGGCAGAGAGAACACTACGGGGACCTATAGTTGCTAATGTCTGTGTCATTTTGGTATTTTTTGTGGATAGTTGTCTCATTGGCAATTATACCACATCTTCTTTTTTATATTGCTTAATTTTAAGGTTATATGCAAAGACAGCCAATGTGATATGTTAACTTGTAAGCACGCTCGTCTTAAGAGTAAAGAGGTAAGCCTCAGATTTATCCTACATTTCTTTCACTCATAGTATCAAACTAAATTTTAAAGTTTAAAATCATTTCGAAGAAAAAAAACCGCCAAAATATATACAAACAAACTTTTGTTTCATTTTGTAACATAAATTGTACTAGGCATTTAGTTTTTTCGTCTGATTTGTTTTACATTGTCACTTCGTGGCCTTTTATCGCAGATTAATTAAGATAAAGCGAAACCCAACATCCACGGCTTCCCTCTTCATCTTCACACAATTACTATCATTGTTTTCATAGAACATTGCATGGTTCATGTTGGGAACCATATCGAAATATATTGGTTTCACTAATGTCCTGCAATAATTATATCACATAATCTATAATTATGTTTATAAAGAGATATATTCCTTCTGATAAGAAATTATTAAGTTTGTACTATGTATGCTATTTATAAATTTTATATGTTTGCAATCAATCCAAACATTTAGGATTGATTGCAAACATATAAAATTTATTTTATTACATGCAATGTTCTATGAAAACAATGATAGTAATTGTGTGAAGATGAAGAGGGAAGCCGTGGATGTTGGGTTTCGCTTTATCTTAATCGAGGCGTTATTCTGTTTTTTTTTATTATTTCATTTAGGCTTTGGCACTGACTTATTAATTTTAGGTTTGATATTTTCACATACAAATGTAGTTCTTTTTTTTCCGCAGGTGGGATTGAAACGTATTTCAATTCTGTTAAACAGAAGGAGATAATGGAGTTAACAGGGAAAAAGGAAGAACATAATAGAAAAATGGTTCTCTATGGCCGAAAACACAGGGTATGTACTAAATAAACACTTGAGACAGTTTTAGTCATCTGGATAAGGAATCAACATCGGCGATAATTATTCTTAAGATAGGAATTTCAATAACTTAAAAGATTGATTAAAGACACATTGAAACTTATATAACAGTAAGGAGATGTTTGATGCTTTTGATGAGTTCAAATGAATTAAACGTAATCAATTTGTTGTAGGCAGTTTGATTAAGAGATTTGAAGGTTCATGTTTCATTTCCGTATATTATGGTTAATTCATGGTTTTCATAGGTAAATATTTTTTTGTAAATGAGAAAATTACCATTTTAACAAATCGCTTACTCAGAGACGGGTCCGGATTTTTCTGAATAAAAGGAGAGCGCCTTGTTTAAAATCTGTAAAAGAGGGGGACCCATTTTACCCTAAAATCACACTGTTTAATTTAATCCGAGTTAAGTGTCCCCGATGATACGCCTATGCTATATACGAAAACAACTGTACAAGGTACCTATACTTAATAATTCGTTATTTATAGCGATTTCAATTTCGTTTGTTGATAGTGATGCAAGGGAAATAATCCAAATTATACATCAAGTGGTATTTACTTAAATTTTTATTTCACCATCTTCTGAGTTTAACATTTTTAAAAAAGGTATACTGTACATATGTATAGTTTTTCAGAAACTTATCAACCGAAGAAGAACACTAAAAGAAAGAAAAATTGATCCGAAGGAGGAGGAAAGGTTCATGAAAGCATTGGAGATTGAAACCATGTCCTCAGAAGATTCCGATTCTGAGGACGATTCTATCTTCGTTACACGTCCTCTGTCGTGGGTGTCGACGGAGTTTAAACAGCTGATACAGCGTTTGGATAGAAAATACGATCGTATGTTAAATGCTCAGGGGAAGAGATTAAAATCCAAAAGAACAGTCGGGGAGCCTTCAGATAGACAGTGTCCCAAAAATCCCAAGGGACTGGAGTGGATGTTTGGCTAAGGTGATATGGAGTTTTGACCATCAGTCATTTCAGATACATGTACATGTACTAATAAACATTTTGGCATGCATACATGGTCTTGTTTAACTTATTACGACGAATTAATTTGAACTTATGTTGCCGTCTCGTTTCATTTTATTAAATTGTGTTTATATTCAGTTTCAGCTAAACATGAAAAGAACCACGGGTCATTCTCCCTTAACGTAAAACCATTTGATATGCTTGGTGGGAAAGGGAAGCGGCGGATTGACACACACGCGCTGCACACAAACATATTTTCACTTGTGTACACAATTGTTTATTTTTTGTAAAATTTTGTTCGCTTGTATCTATTCTTTCAATAATGTAAATGTTTATTTATAAATGAAATGTAGCATGTGTATGTCATTGATTATGATGTGTTATTCATTTGTTTTGTCTTATCATTTTTGTCCACTAAAACTATTAATCAATTCACAAAATTCATTACATTTATTTTTATGGTTTTTATAAATACGCTGACTTCTCGAAAAAAAGAAATCATAAATTTAATGTAAAAAATGAATATAGAAATATAATGAACATGTTTTCAGTTTGTTTAGATTTATATTTATCAAAATAAGGTTTGATCAGAATGTGATGCCAAATATGTAACACTTCTTCAAACATGTAGCCATTTGAATGTGTATAATAAAGAATATGACCACATACAATGTATTTATTTTATTATTTATACTTGTAAATAGCTTGTTCCGGGGCTTCTTGTGTAAATAAGAAAAATATAATTTCAGAGTTTTATATTGCAAAATGTACTTCTTGAGTATCGGGACTTTGATATAGGTGTGCTGCTCGATTTTGGTGTTTATCGTTGCAATTTCGTGATTCTAATTGTTTGATGTGAAAATGTTCTCAGTGCAGTTTTTTCTAAGATTCATATTCCAGAGTCTTCTGATTACTGATTGATCGAATTACCTTTTGCTGAGTCAAAGTGTCGGTGTCTTTTTTGTAACGTTTTTAACGTTTACAACATGTGACGCAAAATGCATTTTTTTTTTTTTCTTTTTTACCTCATTCCTGAACAAAAAACGACAAATGACATAAAAGCGTTTAGCAAGTCAAGATACACCTGAAGCTTGAAACTTTTACAGCCATATAGTACAGCAAATTTGTGCAAGAGGTTATGGCCTAAGTCTCACTTAACCATCTTTATAAAAATACAAACACTCTTGTTAATTGTGAATCTTGTAGATTTGTAAATCATCAAACTATCAAAATATTTGTACACACCCCTTCCCCTTTTAAACGCTTATAACAATCGTAAAAAAACAACAAACGAACAAACAAACAAACAAACAAAAAAGAAAGAAAGAAGTTACTTAGAACATTTGAAACATTTTATTGCGGGTAATAAATTGATATTAAATATCAAATTTACTGGCAATTACATATGAATAATTTTCAAATTTACGAAAATTTAACAATATTTAATTTAGTATATAATAAGTTTATTTTCATTATTGCATTTGTAAACTTGAAGTTTAATTCACAGTAAATGGTTTAAATCAGAAAAATAAAGACATTTGTTCTGCTTTAAATTTCTAATTTTATCAAATTTACTTAAATTTTCCCTAATTTAAATTTCTCATTTAAAGAGGTTTACTGCAATTTAAAAGAAAATAAATTTTAGATTCATACAACTTTAAAAATATATGTAAATTGGGTTTATTCTCAAAAGTTTATTGGTTATATTAAACTTAAAGTAAATACGGTGTAAATAAGATATTTTCAAATGGATTATACTAATGATATATTTTGAAATTTTAAATATATATTAGCTTTTATATGGATATAATTTTGTAATAAATGCATCATTGCATGCAGTGGAATGGACTAAGTTTATTTTACATTAACAAAAACGTATACAAATCTTTGAATTTTTCAAAATACTATAGATTTTTTATTCCAGGAATACATTCCTTACATGTAGCTGTATGAAGAAACCTCTTAATACTTAATAAATTAGTAGGTCTTTTATTTAACTATTTGATTCGAGCATCACCGATGAGTGTTTGTATATAGAACAAAGACACTTGTCTCAGAAAAAAAATACTAGTGCCTGTGCTATAGAACCCTATCTTGTGATTTGTGTACACAATTTTAAGACTGGTATCAATTACGGGTTAAGCTTAAGACTTCAATAACTTTGTCACGCATAATAGAATAAATGATATGTTGATTGATGTTTAATGCAACTTCAAGATGAAGTAGGCCTGGCTGTCAGTTTTTTTTTATTAGTGGAGGAAGTATGAAAAAAGCGTGACCTTTTGGTAGAAATAGTAACAATCCTAGTCAATTATGATTGAAGATGATGGCCCTGCCATGTGCAGGATTAAAAACTCACAGTTAACTGACCAATGCAGTGTTGGATCCACAACTTTTTGTAAGGGGTTGGGCTACTCCAGTCATGCTTCAGTAATTGCCTATATAAGCAACCAAATTTTCCCACTAAAAAAGGGGGGTCTTTTCCCCTGGATCTGCCTATGCAATGACTTTGTATATCAAGAGATTGAGAACCCTGAGCAAATTTTATTTTTATCTTTAGAATAAAGATATAAACATGTCTTGCAATAATTTAAATTTAAGAGATAAACAGGTTCATAATTATGAAGATGTGCATCACCTTATAGAGCTACCACTTATCTAATAAGAAACATTGTATTCAACAGGTCACATTATAACAGTTGACACAATTGATGAATAGTTCAAACATACATGACATACAAGTATGAGCAACATTACATCTAAATCATTTGTAATTAGCTGGTGATCATATAAGTTAATAGCAAACTAGTAGATGTGTTATTTGCAACTTTTTATATAAAAGTTTTACATATAACGGTTGATATCAACGTTAGTTAAGGTATAAAACAAATATAAAATTACAGCTTATTTTCTAATTCATGTAAATGAAGTCTTTGATTAGCTTGCTTGCTTGCTTTGTTTGTATATTGTACAATTATATTGGGAAAATGTCCATTGAATTTAAATATAACATGTATAATATATACAGGTTTTACTATGTCATATATATTGTTTGGAGATGTCAATCTTAATTACAAAACTTGAATAAACAATACAAACAAAGCATGCAACCAAAGTTTTACTCTACAAGCATTAGGAAATTAAAGAATTAAAACAACTCCTTTTGATCAATTTAGAACAAAATGTGCAAATTGCTGATTTTGTATTTTTCATTCAGTAAAATAAGTAAACGTATCCAAAGCACTCTGATGGGCCCCTCACACGGTCATTTTCTATTTCTTTGTGTTTTTAGAAATACTTTTATCAAAATTGATCCAATATCCAACTATAATTTATAGTGCAAATCATTGTTCTGGGCTTTTATTTATACTCAGTGTAGCAATGTTTAGAGTTTTTTCTGGAAATGTGTTGATTAAGGGGAGACTTTATGCAGAGACCTCCCTTTCTGTTTGTCATTTTTTATGGCCCCACAACGAAGCGGTCGGGAAATTACGGCTTTGGACTTTGATAAATTATTGAAAATCACAGTTTTACAGATTTTTTGCATGAACACAGGGGTTAATGCTTATATATAGGCGAGTTTTGGATGTGTCTATGGGCCACTCGATATCTCTCGGCCGGAAGTCAGAATAAAATTTTCGGAATGTCTCGAAAGTTTTTGGTCATTTATACAGGTCTAAACAGGTTGTTATCTACGTCTTTGATATGGTCCCTTGATGACCCTTGACGACGCAATTATATTTGTTTTAAACGACCACTGTAAACTGTGTGTTTCTGGGTCAATTATAACGTGGTACTGTATGTTGTCTCGATAACATGTGAATTAATTATGTTGGAAGATTTAATCACGGGATACTGAGTGTGTATTTCATCATAGACTTACGGGAGAGAAGAATCTGGTTAAAGTATTGATATTTGATCGAAAAACAGAAAGTGTTATTCTTATCAAAAGTATTTTATTCAATCGGAATCAAAGAAATATATACAAAATATATACTGTATTTATGTTTCTGAAGAAACTAACAATGATTAAAATCAGAATATTTTCAGAGTTGCAATTAAGTATTACAAGATACTCTGCTTTGGTATTTTTAAATATAATTCATTTGTAAAGGATTCATAAAAATTTAATCTGAATAAATTCTTGCATCCTACAAAAAGAAATGTTTATAAACAATTAATCATTATACTTCTACGATAATTATTTCATACCATTTTAGTATTTAGGTTTTATGAGTAATTATTATTTATTTGTATGTATTGTAACATATCCATAAAACGGAAAGTAAGATAAATTTAGTAAATATTTAAATTTTAAACAGTCGTGCATAAAACATACTTGTGTGTTTTCAATTCATAAAGCATGATTTTAAATCCTTGCAACTCATAACTTTACAACAATCACAACAAAATTTAATAACAACCATAATGTTGATTATTTTATACCGTTTTAGTATTGATAGAAGTCTTTGCTTATATTTTTTTGTAGTAATATATCCACATCGTGGATTGTTAGAATTTAAAAGTAGATTGTATCGATAAATGAACGTAAATACTCAAGAACAAGATGTTCGTGTTTATTGATATTATATATATTCAAAAAAAAATGAAAAAAAATCTAACAGGATCGTTAGTTTTTTATAAAATTTAAATTCATTTTGTGTTTGTTTGTTTTAATAGTTTAACCGTATAGCATCTACATATTTGTACTATATATGGTACGGTTTTGAAAATTGTATTCATTGTGTTGACCAACTATCCTACACCTCTTGATTCATTTACATTATAGATCACATTTCAAAAGCATACTATCAGTTTGCGTTTTCAAAAATTCCTAATAACATGTCAATTTAATTAATCTAATGTAGGCTGTTTGACATTCGAATTCAACTATTATACACATGGAAAAGAGTATTGCAACACCTTGATTTTTTCAAACTTGAAAAATCAGCCTTTTATTTTGGATGGAATATGATAAAATATTTGTAAAATAATATTGAAACATAGTTTATGATTACCTTGTCATTTTAACAAACAAAAAATGTTTGGTAAAAAAAAGAATTTATCTTACCACAATTTTAAAAACAAAATGAAGTTTTTTTTGTACAAAAAACTGCATTTTACAACTTTTACTGTAGTCGAACTTTACAATGTCAGACATTTCAAAATTCTCCTTAAGATGATTGTTCACATCATGGTTGATCGTTATACGCTAAAGAATTAGTACTTTGTGCGCAGTCTCCATTTAAGCGGTCAACCGCCACTTAACGTCTTATGATTCCTGCCATAACTCGACTAATTTGTTGCTTAGGTAGCAGCAACCATTTCTGATGAAGGGCATTGTTTATTTCATCACGTGTTTGGACTGGGGTGTCCTTTCGCGCACATTACGCCCAAAAGTGTCCCATATATGCTCGATATGGTTCAAATCCGGGCTATGATCGGGCCAAGGAAGATAAACAGAATTCCATTTGAACAATGGATCTTCCTCCACGATGCTTATTTCCAATTTTGGCGAGCTCTGCACTACATTGGATACGGATAACTGTGTGTCTGTTCGAAAGCAAAGGTCCCCGACATGGTCTTATCGCACAATTACCAGTAGAGATGAGTCAGTCTCGAACAATTATTGTTAAAAGGCTCCTGTATGCCCACCACTCTCTATTTAGAATTGTATTGTATGCAATGGGTTTCTTTCTGACTAAGCTTCATCATACTTGATTTTCCCTAGCAGATGGCATAGGGGGTCTTTTTGATCTCGGATAGTCTTTTATATCGTTTATTGCCTGATTTTTATTCTCAAAACGACTAATAGTGGAAAAGCGATGACCGACAATACGTGCGGTTGTCACAGCGACCTTCCTGCTTCTCTCATGCTGATAATATGCCATCTTGCTGCGGTTAAGAGTTGTGGAGGACCCAGTACAAGGTGTCAATCACATAACTTTATAAACTTGAATATTTAAAGTGTTGAAAACAGTGAGGATAAAAACACCTGTTTTGCTGTTTACGGGTACAGTAGCTGCATGTGCAGATAAGAACTTATCGAGTCGATAATTATTGATCAAACTCAGGTGATATTAAAATTATGTTAAACTAGTTCTATTTTAACAAATTATATCAGAAAAAAATAAAAAGTGTTCTTTTTAAATTTCAATTTCAATTTGGTGTTGCAATACTTTTTTCCATGTGTATAGATTAAGATATGTGATGATGCGAGTGCGTATTCTTTTCCTGAGTATCGGTGAGATGCTTTCTAATTACTATTTCATGCGCTAAGATACTATTTGCATGCAATACTATTAAATTCACTCGTGAAAGCTTATTTTTGTTTTTGTTATCTAAATTCAGGACACGGCAGAAAGAGCTTCACATGTGACTTTCAAAACGGTCAAAACGGTCATCATTTCTAACGGTATTCTGACCTCGAGTTGTTTCTCTTTTGTTTCTTTTTTGAGTCACTGTCCTATTATTAACTTTGACATTTTCGAAAAGCTATGGATTGTCTACCCAAGGAATAGATTCCTTAACTTTGGAATGTATTTAGCCTTTTAACTGTTTTCATTCGAGCGTCACTGATGCTTTTTTTTGTATCTACTGAACTCGTGTCTGGCGTACATCATTTTAATTTTCTGATTTAAGAAATTCTTCGGCAAAACTAAGTTTCCCTGTAGAATGCTTGAATTGATTTAAGTAAAATCAGTAAATCCTTAAAATTTGAGATGTTTTATGAGACCAAATAAGTCTCTTCATAAGAGGTCCCAATCAATTGCTACCACAGGTTTCACCGCATACAACATCTACCATGAGTAAAGACAGCTTCAAATACGAGTTGAGAATATAATTCATGTAGGAAACAAAATATAAAGATATGATAGCTAAAATAAATCCATCCAGAATTCTACATTTTAAAGCAAACTGAGTAGGTTTTTGCAATTTGCATAAGTCATCCGGTTAGTAGAAATTAGGATATGCCAAAGGGTTATAATCGGAAAAATTATGTACATTCCCAAGTAATAAATAAAATAGTTGAGCTTTAAAATAACTATTCAAATAGAAGAGGAAATATATACTTTCAACTGGCTTCTTATATTTACACTGAATTATTTTAATTTAAAAAAGCAAACACAAATTCAGCAACAATCTTTTGATGACCCGGCAGTCAGCGGTCTTAGGTTCATGTATTGCTTTTCTTTTTTTAAAGAAAGCAACTTGTTTTCTATACACCTCCAGATTTTGAGCTGATTTTTGATATATGAGATCATTGTTTGTGTCCACATGTGTTTATTGAAATTGCAGATTTTTCAACTTTTTGGGACGGGCCATTCGTGTCGCTTTGACACATCTAGTAATACTATTTTAATTAGTTGATTTCTTCATATTTTTGTAAAATTTGTTGATTTGAATTTAGATTTTTTGATTTTCTAACTATTTCAACCTTTTACAATAAATGATGAATAACAAATGTAAGTGTTTCCTGGTAGAATTTAGTCTTATAAGAATATCAGTTTACATGTGAGGTTTACATGATGAAGGTCATTAATTGGTTCTGCACAGTGAAATATTTTGAAGGAACTGTGACCTTCATACAAACTATTTTATAGTTCATTTCATTAATTCACCAATGTTCTATTTCTTTTGAATCCTATGGATAGGTTTTAATAGAAAATGATACACAATGTAGCACCTATTGAAGAATCTGTTTTAATAAAATACCAGTATTTCCTTAATATTTTTTGAAGTTTTTCTGCTTGAGGATGATAATATGTCATGAATGATACATAACATCTATTTTAAACTTTGATATCTTTCTGTTATGGAATTTGAAAGAATTTCTTTTACCAATTTCAGTCTTTCAATAAAGAGGGGTTTTTTTGGCTTGTGTTTCTAGGTAAATGAATACCTTTGCCTTCAATATAGGATTTAAAGTTCCAAATGGGTTGGGTTGGTTTGGGTTTTATGTAGATGTTGGAATTTTTCTGTATTATTTTTTTTTTAGCATTTCATATCTTAAACACCAGTATTTTCATGTGTTTATTTTTATTCACAACTGATGTCTTCCATATGGGGGGCTTATTTCTGGAATAGCATTGTTTTCTCATTAATAGTACAATCACTAATCTGTCATTAATCGATCGCTTATCCATCAGTAATCGGTCTTAAATCGATCATGAATCTAATAGATCACTAATCGATCAAACTCCCGAGAAAGAGTTTGATCGATTACTGATCGATGACTTCAAATCATCAATCGAGTACTGATCAAATATGATCGATTAGTGTTCGATTATCGATCTGATCGATTAGTTAAGTCTGGCATAATTGAAGCCCTGACAATTTGTGTTTCTAGTTTTGTTTTCAAGAAGAATGAGCATGAATTTCTGCCGCAGGGTCACAATAAGACAGCTGTTATAATCGTCTGACATTTGATAAGAATACTAATAAAATTGAGAATGGAAATCGGGAATATGTCAAAGCGACAACAACCCGACCATAGAGTAGACAACAGCCGAAGGCCACCAATAGGTATTCAATATAGCGAGAAACTCCCGCATCCGGAGGCGTCCTTCAGCTAGTCCCTTAACAAATATGTATAGCAGTTCTGATCAGTGATAATGGACGTCATACTAAACTCCGAATTATACGCAAGAAACTAAAAATAAAAATCATACCAGACTAACAAAGGACAGAGGCTCCTGACTTGGAACAGGCGCAAAATTGCGGCGGGGTAAAACATTTTTTTAAATCTCCCCCTCCCCCTATACTTCTAGCCAATGTAGAAAAAACAAACTCACTACAATACGCACAATAAAACTCATTTAAGTCCCAGTCCTATATCAGAATATGAAACAAAAGAAAATAAACAAAATGACAATAATACATAAATAACAACAAACTACTAGCAGTTACTGACATGCCGGCACCCGACCTCAATTAAATAAATGGAATATTATCAATCATAATACACATAGTGTAGTATCATTAGATACATTTGTATCCATCTAACTTACATACAGCCATAAATGTAACTAAACCATTAGCATATGTTCTTATATGTGAGTTCTGTTGATCAATACTAACAATCAGTTTTCAAGGTGAAGGTTCGTATTATTTCTCGAGTAAATATGTCGAACTAGATAAAAAAAATCGCAAGGTTCAAAAATGTTTATAACCTTTTGATACATCTTTGAATGTATATTTATGATATACAGCTTTGTTAAGATTTAAAAAATTGTTCCGACAATTACTTAATGCTATACTATTTTATGATTTTAGACTGAACATAGTCTATAGCCTATCAAATACTGTAAGCAAATAGATATAAACTACAATTTTATTATTCAATTTCTTTGATAATAGGACTTAAGTTACTGTTTTGCTTTTATCTGGAAGATTGAGAAAAACTAAAACATATAACGGTTGATATAAGGTTGAAAACAAATATAAAACTGTCGTCTTCTTATGATGAAAACAAACCAACAGAACAACCATACGCGCCTAAGGTTGATTGGCCTGATTGTTTCCAGTTTTGAAACTAGAGGTTAACATACACATTGTTTCATGTTAAAAACCAAAAGAGTTAAGAGTTTATAATTTGGTATGCTATGGAGGTAACGAACGTTTTGTGTTTAAACTGCTTTATCACATCTTATGTCGACTTGCCAAGATTATCATCACGTCAAGTCGGCCAAATTATTTCGAAAACACGACAACATGACAGCAGAAGAAATCATCTCGACTTTAGAACATCTGGGCGATATGTTTAATTCGTTAGTTGGCTGTTTGACATAGTGAAGATAATTATATCGACAAGTCTACTGAATGTTTAAATGTTTAAGGCAACTTACCATTGGAAGTTAAAGGATTGATGAACGTGGTTATGACTGAGGGTTAGATAATGAATTACTTGACTGTGCTATAGTCAATATGTGAAATTCAAGTTAATATTTAGGAACTCTACACGGACGCTTCTCCTTCGTCAGACTAGACAAAGCCGCTTGAATCAGATCATTTAGATAGCAAAGTAAATACAATGCTGTAGAACTTTGACTATTGTTCGCAAACCAAGCAAGGAACATTCAAAACAGAAAATCCTATACCAACTGGAAAACTTAAAGGCTGAAAACTATCACATGAACAGAAATCAACTGTCATATTCCTGACTTTGTGAATGTATTTCGTTATGTTAAAAAAAATGGGTTGAAACCGAATATTATAGCTGGCTAAACAAACATATTCAACGTTGTGATATGTTCCATTTTGTAGTTTAGATACGCTTTGTTAAAATGGCATGCATATGAGAATTTGGAGAATACTGAGGAAAGGTGAAGTAGAAAAATAAATAGTTGTTTTTGCTTTGTACCCAATAATATGTCAGCAATGAATTGTTTTTTTATGATTATAAAGTAGAATTCCAATTGAATGTAATATCAATAGCCAGAGAAACATTTAAATCTAATGAATATACAAACAGACCATAGTCAGAAAGTTATTTACTGGCCTTTGCAAAAACACCAGGATGAGTATTTGTAGTTTGTTATTTCAATGGTTCAGCTATTAAAACTGACATTAAAATGCACCTACCTTTATGTTGCAAACTTTATATAACACAAAGTCGATTCACAAATCATTTATCCGCGCCCAAATTATGCAAAACGAATATGAGATAAAGCACTTGGCAAAACTATCATAAAGAGTGTTTATCACAAGTCAACAGATAACTGAATGAATTGTTTTAAATTTAATCTTTAAGTACATACTTACAATACCTGTCTACTATATTTTCGTTGTGTAAGTTATGTAATGCATCGATGCAACGTTTCATACATTTTGAAAAACTAAAATTTCTTTTTCTTTGCCATTGAACAGTTCTTGTTTATACTTCTTTTTATTTTCTAACAGCATTAGGTTTAGCTTATATCGATCAACTTTACAAGAAGCTATTGTCTTCAAATTTCATGAATAAAAAAGGCACTGTAGAAAAGACCAAAAAATCAGAACATAATGTAGCATATTCAAACGACAAAGGTTCACATACTACATGTACTATGATTGGTATTGCTGCAATCTTATTAACAATCGCATATATCTATGAATCTCATTGATACTTTTTATGTTGATATGCACATGATATTCAACAATTCAACATCAAAATAAAAAAAAAAACAATGTTGTATGATATATTGCCAAAAAAGCCAACTAGCTGTCTACTGACTCAGAAAAGGTGCATTCATTTTATAACGATGTACTATTTTTGGTCCGTAGACAGCTAGTTCAGTGTTTTTGGCAATATATCATACAACACTATGATTCAATATGAACAGTAGGGTTTAACATATTTGAAAACAATCAACCCTCATATAATCTGGAACTTCATGTAACAACACAACAGAAGAACACAATATATCAACAGGATTGACATGGCTGACCTTATGAAATCTGAATGAACACGGCATATCAACGAAAGACACCAGACACGAATATAGATATAAGAGATCTGGCAGTTATTAAAGAATTGTTCAAAGCAATTTACAACAAATACATTTATCAAAAATTTCACGAAAAATATTCCAACCAGAACACTTGCAACATATTTAATTTTAAGACATTATTAGTAGTTTCGAAAGGCTAAGCCTTGTGCAATGCCATAGTAGGAATAAAGAATACTTAGATTATTATTGATCATCATTGTTGATGCTTTATACCAATACATAATACTTATGTTTCAATTCAATAATAAAACCCCAATAAAGATATGTGTTTACTTAATTAATTGATAACCCTCAAGCCTAAGATTTTTAATAACATTTAAGTGGCTCTATAACCAACATCTTCGTAGAAGATTGTAATACAGTAAAAACTTGTATTGTTTCATTTTGCCGTTGTCGTTTGGTGTACAGCAAAACTTGCAAACATTAAAAGTATTCAGATATTCCATGATGGAAAGCAAGTATTTTGCAACTCTGTAAACTTATTAATGCTTTCCTATATATTTATATATACTTAATTATATGTAAAGGATCTCATAATTATTCCATTAGAGAGTTGATCATGATTTAGTTTTAATGTAAAAAGTTCATTATTCGGATTTACCAACACAGAACATGTGCTCAGCATGAATAAAACAAATAAGATGATTCATCATGTATTCCAATAAGCATGATAAGGGTGACAATTTAAGTTTAAAACCAGTTTTTAAAACGAAAAAAACAAGTTGCATTAAAATGTCCGTAGATATAAATAATAGCTGTGGTATGAATATTGGAACTCCTAAAATGGGACGATCGTTAAATAGATTTAGTTTTCATTGTTTAAAGGTGAGGAAATATTTTTGTAACAGAGTTCTCACTGAATGTATTGGAACTGCTATGTAAGATGTAATTCCTCAAACAGTTATTTACATCACATTTGACATCATATATCGTGTATTCATTTCAAATCATCTGATCATATATCACCGTTGCTTAAATGATGAATGAGAGAAAATGTACTAAGCATGTTAAAAGGCATTGCATTTGTTATGTGAATTCAGAAAAAAATATTACTCATGTTACTGTAAACGTTTATAAAATACGAATATTTGTCCCAAATGTGTCATTAATAACGAAGAAAGACACCGACATTTCATAATTTTTGTATTTGTATTATACACCCGTAAAACGTACAAGACAAAACTTAATTAATTGGAAATAAATCCATTTAAGAAACCTACATAAGAAAATGAAAACTTTTCCATCATATTTCCCCGATTTGTAAAGATATTTTATGATCTGGATAACGTAAAATGATGTGAACAAATCCCATCTCGAATTTTTCAAATTGAAATTGTAGGTGTTAGATATCGCTATGCAAATGCAAAATAACGAATTTAAGATAGGTTTCCATCCTTTCCTTCATTAGGTTACATATATTTTACTTAGTATGACAATGCCCTATCCTCAATACTATTTGGACAAAATATAAATGCTATTTTAATCACAACACTTTACAAACTATATACAGACATATTAATATAAAATTCCAAAGGAGTTCTTCATAATGAACACCATTTCGAGACGTATCATGCGACATAGAAGTGTAAAAAGACAGAAAAGCATTGTTGTTATTATGGACCACCTGACACCAGTCACCGGGGGCCATAATACTTTGGTGCATTAGAAGTCTTGACTCAGGGTTAGAAATGCATACTGTTAAGGGTGGGTATGTGCATAATTTTAAAATAATGTACGCTGCATTTCCATCCGGAGAAGGTAAACTCTAAGTTACAAAGAAGAGGTCTTGTAATGACAAGAATGAGTGCATATAGATTTTAATGAGGACACTTATACATTTTAAATTTCAAAGGTCAAAATCACTGGTGACCTTCAATTTTATGCGGGACATTAAATATTGGTGTTTCTCTCATGTAGCAGTTTTCAAAAGGCTATATCAACAGGTTTAACAGTTAGGTTAAAAACAAAACATGTGAAAAACATATATGTTTTTCTCTTAGGTCAAAAGTCTAGGTCAGATGAAGACCATAGTGATGCAAACTGTATAGTAGTGATATACCTTCACATCGGATTTTAAAATCCATGATCAAAAGATAACACAGTTAACCACAGGTATAAGAAGCACAACTAAAACATATTGTATGACACTCTATTAGTCTAAAGGGAAACAATAATTACACAGATTCAACAACAATGGCTATATTTTATTTTTAATTCATACAGTGTATTCTGTGTTTATTACTTTAAAATTCATTAAATGGACAACACTTGGTAATCTGCATAATCGATTTATAAGGGTGAACACGGACGTAATGAAGATGGCGGTAGTACTTAACATCTTGTAAAAAAACATTCATTTAATACAACTGTTTTTCCTCCGTAGATATTTTAACCTGTCGCGGTGAACGGATACGGCTTATTTCTGATGATTTGTGTTAGCTAAGTTCAAATCAGCGTGTATTCATCAGGCATTTACCGTAATCTGTAATCGTGATCAGTTGTAATTAATTTATTTTTTTCAAGGTTATCGTTTTATAAGTCATTAGAGTGAGAAACCCGCTGTAATCATGATTATTATTAGATTAGTTTATGATTATATTTATATGATTACAAATTCTGTATATGAAAATAGTTTCAAATAGACAATGTACAAATGAAAAGATGTGAAGCATTAAAGTATAATTTTCAAACCGGTATACGCTATGATTGATCAATGTGCAGTATGATGTATAGCATGTAGAATGAACATGAGTGATATATTTTGTAAACAGTTTACTTAGGAAATTTATATTTGCAAATGTTTCATTGTGAGTTTTGTCCTTCTGATACAATATTATGCATTGAGTCATTTCATTAATACTGATTTAGGTTTACACCATATATATATATCAATAACGACTTAGAAATTCAATAGCATAACACATATAAATTGAATTTGACTTTGATTGTCGACACAAATGAGCAAACTTCATTAAGGTCTTTCCATTTTCAAAAAGGGAAATACCTTACTGTATTTCTTCTGTTTATTAAGGTCTTTCCTTTTACAAAAGGGAAAGACCTTACTGTATTTCTTCTGTTTATTAAGGTCTTTCCTTTTACAAAAGGGAAAGA
The DNA here is from genome assembly GCF_036588685.1 of Mytilus trossulus. Lineage (NCBI taxonomy): Eukaryota > Metazoa > Mollusca > Bivalvia > Mytilida > Mytilidae > Mytilus > Mytilus trossulus. The sequence continues at coordinate 25,631,386 of NC_086385.1, read as the reverse complement.
CCTTACTGTATTTCTTCTGTTTATTATTATTATTATTATTATTATTAAGGTCTTTCCTTTACTAAAGGGAAAGACCTTACTGTATTTCTTCTGATTATTATTATTATTATTATTATTCTTTTTGTTCCGCCAAACTTTGACGAAGTTAGCCTCCGTAACCGTAAGACGTGTCGCTTCCATGTTCACACTTTGTATCGGTGTCATGAATATCTATCCGGAACTCACCCTGTGAGTCGAAATATTTTGTCGGTTCGGAGTAATCCCTCCGAAACCCAAAAACCTTGTTATCGTGCCAACACCGTAACCGTAATAGGTAGAAAAAAAACAAAGGGTTAAATTTGTTCAGGACCAGACCCCGGTTCTTCGTTACATTTGGATCGAAAAGATTCAACGACTCATTGGTAGGGTTATGCCCCTATGAAAATTAATCGGTGTCGGTTGACCACCAAAACTCAGAAACCGTAAGTCGTAGACACCTAGGATCTTCACCATTCATCATCAATTCATGTATCTTTGAAAAATCCCTCAAGGTCAAATTTGTATGTTGACCTTGACCTTTGACCTATCACCTTGTTATGGGATAATCTCAGAAACCATAATACTTACAGAAGTTTTAAATAGTGGAAAATGTTTGGGTCATTACGGCGCAACTTTGTTACATTTTGACCGAAGAGATTTGACCTTTTTTTAAGGGGCATTATACCTTTTTTAGGTTTTTGGAAAGACAAAATCAGCTTTTACTATATAACCAAAGGTCCTAGACCCATGGGCTCTTCGTCAATGACATTGGGGACTAATGACCTTGACAAAGGTCAAAAGGTCAAAGGTCAAGGTCATATCCCATATAGCGAATTTAGTGTTTTTAACCTTATTTAAAGGATTTTCAGTGTGTTTTAAAGCTTTTCAATACATTCTATGTCTATTTGAACATTTATTTTACATTACAAAAGGAAAGACCTCTCAATTGTTCAAGAACAATTGACAGTTTAATTAAGGTCTTTCCTTTTACTAAAGGGAAAGACCTTACTGTATTTCTTCTGATTATTATTATTATTATTATTATTATTATTATTCTTTTTGTTCCGCCAAACTTTGACAAAATTTCCCTCCGTAACCGTAAGACGTGTCGCTTTCGTGTTCACACTTTGTATCGGTGTCATGAATACCTATCCGGAACTCACCCTGTGAGTCGAAATATTTTGTCGGTTCGGAGTAATCCCTCCGAAACCCAAAAACCTTGTTATCGTTCCAACACCGTAACCGTAATAGGTAGAAAAAAAATGAAGGGTGAAATTTGTTCAGGACCAGACCCCGGTTCTTCGTTACATTTGGATCGAAAAGATTCAACGACTCATTGGTAGGGTTATGCCCCTATGAAAATTAACCGGTGTCGGTTGGCCACCAAAACTCAGAAACCGTAAGTCGTAGACACATAGGATCTTCACCAATCATCATCATTTCATGTATCTTTAAAAAATACCTCAAGGTCAAATTTGTATGTTGACCTTGACCTTTGACCTTACACCTTGTTATGGGATGATCTCAGAAACCATTATACTTACAGAAGTTTTAAATGGTGGAAAATGTTTGGGTCATTATGGCGTAACTTTGTTACATTTTGACCAAAGAGATTTGACCTTTCTATAAGGGGCATAACCCCTGTTTTAGGTTTCTGAAAAGCCAAAATCCGCTTTTACTATATAACCAAAGGTCCTAGACCCTTGGGGTCTTCAGTAATGGCATTGGGGACCAATGACCTTGACAAAGGTCAAAAGGTCAAAGGTCAAGGTCATGTCCCAGATAGCGTATTTAGTGTTTTTAACATAATTTAAAGGATTTTTAGTGTGTTTTCGAGCTTTTTATGGTTGACCTTGACCTTTTCAATACATTCTACGTCTGTTGAAACATGTATTTTACATTACGAAAAGGAAAGACCTCTCAATTGTTCAAGAACAATTGACAGTTTATTATTATTATTATTCTTTTTCCGCCAAACTTTGACAAATTTAGCCGCGTTAACCGTAAGACGTGTCGCTTTCATGTTCACACTTTGTATCGGTGTCATGAATACCTATCTGGAACTCACCCTGTTAGTTGAAATATTTTGTCGGTTCGGAGTAATCCCTCCGAAACCCAAAAACCTAGTTATCGTTCCAACACCGTAACCGTAATAGGTAGAAAAAAAACAAAGGGTGAAATTTGTTCAGGACCAGACCCCGGTTCTTCGTTACATAAGGATTGAAAAGATTCAACGACTCATTGGTAGGGTTATGCCCCTATGAAAATTAACCGGTGTCGGTTGACCACCAAAACTCAGAAACCGTAAGTCGTAGACACCTAGGATCTTCACCAATCATCATCAATTTATGTATCTTTGTAAAATACCTCAAGGTCATATTTGTATCTTGACCTTGACCTTTGACCTAACACCTTGTTATGGAATAATCTCAGGAACGATTATACTTACAGAAGTTTTAAATTGTGGAAAATGTTTGGGTCATTATGGCGCAACTTTGTTACATTTTGACCAAAAAGATTTGACCTTTTTTTAAGGGGCATAACCCCTGTTTTAGGTTTCTGAAAAGACAAATTCAGCTTTTACTATATAACCAAAGGTCCTAGACCCTTGGGGTCTTCAGTAATGGCATTGGGGACTGATGACCTTGACAAAGGTCAAAAGGTCAAAGGTCAAGGTCATGTCCCAGATAGCGAATTTAGTGTTTTTAACCTTATATAAAGGATTTTTAGTGTTTTTTCGAGCTTTTTAAGGTTGACTTTGACCTTTTCAATACATTCTACGTCTGATTGAACATGTATTTTACATTACAAAAGGAAAGACCTCTCAATTGTTCAAGAACAATTGACAGTTTAATTAAGGTCTTTCCTTTTACAAAAGGGAAAGACCTTACTGTATTTCTTTTGTTTATTATTATTATTATTATTCTTCCGTTAAACTTTGACAAATTTAGCCGCGTTAACCGTAAGACGTGTCGCTTTCATGTTCACACTTTGTATCGGTGTCATGAATACCTATCTTGAACTCACCCTGTTAGTCGAAATATTTTGTCGGTTCGGAGTAATCCCTCCGAAACCCAAAAACCTTGTTATCGTTCCAACACCGTAACCGTAATAGGTAGAAAAAAAACAAAGGGTGGAATTTGTTCAGGACCAGACCCCGGTTCTTCGTTTCATTTGGATCGAAAAGATTCAACGACTCATTGGTAGGGTTATGCCCCTATGAAAATTAACCGGTGTCGGTGGACCACCAAAACTCAGAAACCGTAAGTCGTAGACACCTAGGATCTTCACCATTCATCATCAATTCATGTATCTTTGTAAAATACCTCAAGGTCAAATTTGTATGTTGACCTTGACCTTTGACCTAACACCTTGTTATGGGATAATCTCTGAAACCATTATACTTACAGAAGTTTTAAATAGTGGAAAATGTTTGGGTCAGTATGGCGCAACTTTGTTACATTTTGACCAAAGAGATTTTACCTTTTTTTAAGGGGCATAAAGCCTGTTTTAGGTTTCTAAAAAGACAAAATCAGCTTTTACTATATAACCAAAGGTCCTAGACCTATGGGGTCTTCAGCAATATCATTGGGGACTAATGACCTTGACAAAGGTCAAAAGGTCAAAGGTCAAGGTCATGTCCCATATAGCGAATTTAGTGTTTTTTACCTTATTTAAAGGATTTTCAGTGTGTTTTGAAGCTTTTCAATGCATTTTACGTCTATTGAAACATGTATTTTACGTTATAAAAGGAAAGACCTCTCAATTGTTCAAGAACAATTGACAGTTTAATTATCAAGGTCTTTCCTTTTACAAAAGGGAAAGACCTTACTGTATTTCTTTTGTTTATTATTATTATTATTATTCTTCCGTTAAAACTTTGACGAAGTTAGCCTCCGTAACCGTAAGACGTGTCGCTTTCATGTTCACACTTTGTATCGGTGTCATGAATACCTATCTGGAACTCACCCTGTGAGTCGAAATATTTTGTCGGTTCGGAGTAATCCCTCCGAAACCCAAAAACCTTGTTATCGTTCCAACACCGTAACCCTAATAGGTAGAAAAAAAACAAAGGGTGAAATTTGTTCAGGACCAGACCCTGGTTCTTCGTTACATTTGGATTGAAAAGATTCAACGACTCATTGGTAGGGTTATGCCCCTATGAAAATTAACCGGTGTCGGTTGACTACCAAAACTCAGAAACCGTAAGTCGTAGACACCTAGGATCTTCACCAACCATCATCAATTTATGTATCTTTGAAAAATATCTCAAGGTCAAATTTGTATGTTGACCTTGACCTTTGACCTAACACCTTGTTATGGGATAATCTCAGAAACCATTATACTGACAGAAGTTTTAAATAGTGGAAAATGTTTGGGTCATTACGGCACAACTTTGTTACATTCTGACCGAAGAGATTTGACCTTTTTTTAAGGGGCATAACCCTGTTTTAGGTTTCTGAAAAGACAAAATCATCTTTTACTATATAACCAAAGGTCCTAGACCCATGGGGTCTTCGGCAATGACATTGTGGACTAATGACCTTGACAAAGGTCAAAAGGTCAAAGGTCAAGGTCATGTCCCATATAGCGAATTTGGTGTTTTTAACCTTATTTAAAGGTTTTTCAGTGTGTTTTAAAGCTTTTCAATACATTCTACGTCTATTTGAACATGTATTTTACATTACAAAAGGAAAGACCTCTCAATTGTTCAAGAACAATTGACAGTTTAATTAAGGTCTTTCCTTTATCTATAAGGAAAGACCTTACTGTATTTCTTCTGATTATTATTATTATTATTATTATTATTATTATTATTATTCTTTTTGTTCCGCCAAACTTTGACAAAATTTCCCTCCGTAACCGTAAACCATGTCGCTTTCATGTTCACACTTTGTATTGGTGTCATGAATACCTATCTGGAACTCACCCTGTGAGTCGAAATATTTTGTCGGTTCGGAGTAATCCCTCCGAAACCCAAAAACCTTGTTATCGTTCCAACATCGTAACCGTAATAGGTAGAAAAAAAGCAAAGGGTGAAATTTGTTCAGGACCAGACCCCGGTTCTTCGTTACATTTGGATCGAAAAGATTCAACGACTCATTGGTAGGGTTATGCCCCTTTGAAAATTAACCGGTGTCGGTTGGCCACTTAAACTCAGAAACTGTAAGTCGTAGACACCTAGGATCTTCACCAATCATCATCAATTCATGTATCTTTGAAAAATACCTCAAGGTCAAATTTGTATGTTGACCTTGACCTTTGACCTAACACCTTGTTATGGGATAATCTCAGAAACCATTATACTTACAGAAGTTTTAAATAGTGGAAAATGTTTGGGTCATTACGGCGCAACTTTGTTACATTTTGACCAAAGAGATTTGACCTTTTTATAAGGGGCATAACCCCTGTTTTAGGTTTCTGAAAAGACAAATTCAGCTTTTGCTATATAACCAAAGGTTCTAGACCCATGGGGTCTTCAGCAATGACATTGGGGACTAATGACCTTGACAAAGGTCAAAAGGTCAAAGGTCAAGGTCATGTCAAATGTAGTGAATTATGTGTTTTTGAACTTATTTGAAGGATTTTCAGTGTGTTTTAAAGCCTTCTAAGGTTGACCTTGACCTTTGACCTTACAACTTTTTAGTCGATATCTCAAAAACGATTGCATTTACAAAAATAGTAAATAGTGAAAATCATTGAGATGGATGCGGCGCAACTTTTTACATTTGACCGAAGAGATTTGACATATCTGTAAGGGGCATAACCCCAGTTTTAGGTTTCTGAAAAGACAATACCAGCTTTTACTAAACAACCAAAGGTCCTAGACCCATGGGATCTTCAGCAATGACATTTGGGACTAATGACCTTGACAAAGGTCACAAGGTCAAGGTCTGTCCCAGATAACAAATTATGTGTTTTTGACCTATTTAAAGGATTTTTAGTGTGTTTTTAAGCTTTTTAAGGTTGACTTTTGACCTTAAAACCTTTTACTGGATATCTCAAAATCTATTATATTTACAGAAATGGTAAATAGTGAAAAATCTTTGGGTCATAATGGACCTATCCGTAAGGGGCATATCCCAAAGAGATTTGACCTATCCGTAAGGGGCATAACCCCTACTGATTGTTTCTGAAAAAAACAACATTACCTTTAACTCTTGAAACAAAGGTCCTACACCCATGGGGTATTTTGTAATTACATCGTGGACCAATGATTTTGACAAAAGGTTACAAGGTAATGTCTCAGATAGGGAATCATGTGTTTTTAACATTATTTTAAGGGTTTTAAGTGTGTGTTAAAGTTTTGTAAGGTTGACCTTGACATTTGACCTCACTACTTGTTTTGTGATATTCTAGAAACCCTTATATGTATAGACCTATCAATAGTTGAAAAATTGTTTTGGTAAAAAAGGCACAAATTTGGTAGGTGTTGACGGAAGAGATTTGATCTTTTCATAAATGGCTTAACCCCTGTTAACAGTTCCTTAAAATAACTTTTACTCCTTAACCTAATTTTTAGTCAATGGTGTCTTAAATAAGCATACAAGGGACCAATCTACTTGGCAAATCTCATACAGTCACATGTCAAATCCTAGAGTACCCATTTAATGTTTTTGACAATATTTTAAGGACTGTATGCGTTAAATGCTTTTCTTTTCAATACATTTAATATCTATTAAAACATATTTCACATCATGAATAAGACAGGTCCAAGATAATGAACTTAGAGTTTTATACGTATGTGGATGTTACCCTGTAAGTGTGTTGCTTAGTTATCTGCCCAAATAAGAACATTTACCTGCATCATAATTGGTAGACAAAACCTAAAGAGTTAAAATTATACAGGATGTAAATTTTTGACTGGATCATATAATCAATTGTGACAGTTTCAGAAGTCTTGAAGTGGAAAATGGCGGATCATTAAGTAACTTTGTAATATTTAGCCCGAAGATATTTGACCTTTCCTTGAGGGTATAACCATAATTGACAGTAAAAATATTACTAGCTATGTTTACATTCACAGTATCAAAAAATGAAATAATAAATGGGGATTGTGTTCATGGGACACAGATGATGCCCCCTGTTAAAGGGAGATAACTCAAGATCGGTATAAGTGACAATACCCAAATTTGTACTTGATCAAAGTTTTGTGGTAATAAGCATGGTGTATACGTTTCATAACACTTAGTTGAGGCAAACTTAAATTAGAGAATGGAAACGAAAAATTTAACAATTTCTCCATTTGAAAAAGAGCATTACTCTAGAACAATGAAAGTGACGCCAAAATTCGAACTTCATCTGTTTTTTGTGGTTATTAGCATTGTGTATAAGTTTCATAACATTTGGTTGAGGGAATCTAAAGTTAGTGAACAGAAACTAATAATTCAGCAATATTTCCAATTTTAAAGGGGTATGACTGTAGAATGGTAAAAGTGACAGCACCAAATTTCAAACTTGGTCTGTGTTTTAAGATAATAAACATTGTGTATAAGTTTCATAACATTTGGTTAAGGCAAACTAAAGTTAGGGAACAGAATCCAAAAAACTAGTAATTTTTCAATTTGCAAAGGGGCATAACTATAGAACGGATAAAGTGACACCATCAAAATTCAAACTTGATCTGTTTTTTGAGGTAATTAGCATTGTGTATAAGTTTCATATTATTTGTTTGAGGTAACTAAAGTTAGAGACCAGAAACAAATAATGGGATGTACGGACATGCAGACAGACAAGGGTAAAACTTAGTGCCCCTTTCGCTATGGCAGGGACATGCAAAAAAATGGTTCTTGCCGTTTGCAAACGAGCATGCATGTAGGGTGAATGAATAACAAAAATGTAAAAGCCAGTTAATACATTTAATCATATGGTAATCAAATACAAATATGTAAAAACATAATTATTTTCCTAGTAAAAGTGTACATTCAACCTAGCTAAACCATGATTCTTCTTTTAGTGAAAGCAAGTTTGTGTATTAATAGTGAAAACACATAAATTTAAATAAAAAGCATGACAAGCACATTTCCCTTTAATTTTGATTTCCTGAATTTCTTGTACTTTTTAGAAACATTTTAAGTATTAGTTGAACTTTCAAAATTGTTCCTGATTAATTAAAAATATGTAAAATTATTTAATAGCATACTTTGTCTGGTGTCTTTGGGTATAAAAGGACTTTGTTCCTGTAATAGCACATTTTAATGTGAATATTGTCAATGTCCAAAATGAAAATTCAAATTAATTATTCACCGCTCCACCATTTCTCCTTTGCATATATATATTGCATATATTAATCTTCAATAATAAGATTTAATGCCAATAAATTATTGTTCAAGATAAACATTGGAATAGTATTGTCTGAGGATACAGAAGTAAACTAGACAAAACGATCAGTAATCACCACAAAGCCACAGAATTTATTGTTGGTATAGTTGGTCTGTTTCTTATTTTCAATTTCTATCTTCATTTTACTGAACAAAAACAATCTGATGTTTTGGATTTAAATCCATTTTTGCCTAGGATTCACAAATAATCAAGGTTAAAATAAAATACCACCATAGATTGCTGTTTGTCTATAATATGTATATATATATATGGCTGAGTAGTCTAGAGTGCTAGATACAGTGATGGCAGTGTTGTCTCGATATCCCAATAGCATGAGTTCGAATCCCAACAGGGGAAGAACACAAATTTGCTTCCAAACATTTGCAGATTTAACATTGTTGTCTTGATATTTATAGAGTAATTATGAATTCAATATGTGTTTTAAGCTGTGTATCACCTTCACTAATAATCCAATGGATGGATCTGTTGTAGAGTTGTCACTTGTTTAAACGTACTTATATATATATCTTATATATATATATATATAGGTTAAAAAGCTATATTCTGAAAAAAACCATGCTGATAAAAAGGTTTACAGACAAATACATCAATAGCAAATGATACAGTTGTACAGCTGTGAAGAAACAGTATATGGTATACAACAAATACAGAAAAATATCAATTACAGTGAAAACAAAGGAAATGTGTTACTGTTGTTTTGTAGGAGGATAAATTTCTCTATTATTCTATGTTAAGTTTTTATACTTTCATTAGACTTTTCCATTTCAAGAATATTACAGTCAGTTAATCATGTTTATAATGTATTTCTTACTCAGTTAGCAATGCAAATACAATATTTGTTCATTGAAAATTTAAACATGGTACATACTCATTAATTGCTATTCTGCAAATTACATTTAAAATGTTAACTGGTATATAAATGCTTGTGGTTACAGGAAATAAGCTTTATAAACAGTACAAATAAATTTACCAGAAAAAACAAAACTATGCATTGTCTTTTAACTGTAAAAAAAACCCTTCAATACATTATCATTACATGGCATACAAGCTATTAAAACTCTAACAATTGAGCTATTCAATATAAGGACATCATTTCTTCTTATGCAGTCATTTACAAAGTATACACATATTATATCTATTACATTTCATTCTCAACCAAAACTATACAGTCCATCTGACCAATAAATAACACACACCTAAAGAAAATGCGCACATCTAAAACCCAGGACATTCATATAAGTTACCATTTACTGTAGTAAATTCAATTTTGAGACAATGACATTGGAATCAAGGGTCAAGGTCGGAGTGACCATGATCTTTATGCATACAAAGTGTTGTCTATTTATTTGCGTCAGTACACAAGTTATGCACAGTACACAAATCAGACAATACTTTACTTGCATAAAGATCAAAGGTCAAAGTCAAACAGAGTGACCTGACTTGATATAGGACCCCCCCCCCCCCCCCCCCAACTCCCATCCCATGGTGCATCAGCAACCAGATTATTCAACCTACATTCTACAGTACAAGTTATGCACAGTACACAAATCAGACAATGCTTTACTTTTAAATTTTGTTAGGGTCAAAGTCAAACAGAGTGACCTGACTTGGATATATACCCCCCCCCCCCCCCCCCCCCCCCCCTCAAATCCCAGGGTGCATCAGGGTGCATCAGCAAAACAGGTTTTTTTTATCCTATGTTTAACAAACGGTTCAATACAAATCATGCTTATGTAATTATCATTTTTTACAAACATTTGGTCTCAATAGCCTTGTAATATCTTGGGAAAGAAAAAGTAGTGTTTTACCTCCCATGTTCTATTTATAGTAACATGGGGCATGTTAATTGGATGGCGAGCTGAACAAACATACCATTTTAACTCGACATCCTTAGAATGACTCAGGCCATGATTTGTTTAAATTGCCCTAGCAGTTTCAGAGGAGAAATTTAAAAAGTTTCCAGACAACAGAAAGACAACAGATGACGCTTTCAAACATATGATAACAGACAACAGGACAGTTGGAATTGTGTCGATCCCTCACACTGGCTCTTAGACAGTTTGCATTAGTTATCTTTTGTAAATACTATTCTATCGAACCTACCTTTACATAATGCTGTATTTTAATCTTCTATCTCCTATTTCTTTTTACTTCTTAATCATAAATAGACATTTCTCAGCTGATGATATATATGTATCAACTATCTAACCCGTTGGCAAGTGCTGTATTAAAATTACCAAAGCATGCACAAAAAGTTAGACAATTGATTTGACTTCTTTACTACTGACGACTAAGAATTTGATCTGAAATTAAAGTAAACATATAAAACTCTTATAATATTCAGTTAAGAAACAAATTCCACTTTAAAATATAATTTAGAGTTTGATACTTAGCTAAATAAAATAGGGAAACTATTAGTAAACTTGAAATTTAAACACATAAAGAACATATATACAAAACTAGGTTGTTAGTACCGGCTTAGAATTTTGAAAAAAAATATGTAGGGAAACTTTTGATCGTTTTGTACAAAATGAATTTTCCTTTCACATGTTTAAGGCACTCTCATCATTTTCTATTAATACTATACAGCTTTCAAGAAGTAGGGTTTATTTCCAAAATGACAGATATTGCATCATGATAACTGTAATAAGTTGGAATAACACTTACTTGTACTTTAACACAACTTTTGATATAAACATGGTCAATCAGTGTACCACCCTCTGTTGTTGCCTCTTGTACTAACTGTTCAAATCCAAATGAAGCCATAAAATCTTGAATTGAACTGCCACCCTTTATTATGTCTTGATTAAAGTCTCCTAAAACAATAATACTGCTTGAAAGCTGTGTCAATTCTGACAAAAGAGCATGAACATTTCTTAAAAATAGTTCAATTTGGTATTTTTGAGTTCTATATATTGTAGCAATTAGAACATTCATTTTCGGAACTTTGAAAATTATACATTCAAGATTTTTTTGAGATGTATCAAATTCTTCATACTCAGAATCTGACTTAACATATACACCAACTCCACCATGACTCATTTCTTGTAAAGAAGCATACAAAGGATTATTTGATGCAAATGCTGCTGACCTTGGCAAATGATGAAGTTTATAATTAGGAAGGTGAACATCATCACTACAAGATTCCAACCATGTTTCAGTCAAACAGATATAATTTGCATTTTGGAAGTCTGAATTGGCTTTCAAATCATTTTGGTGAGCCTTTAGACCTTGAATATTGTGGTAAACTATTGACAAACCTGCTTTATGATTTGAAACTATGGTGTCATTTTGAGACAAAAAATTATCCATGGATTTCATCCCCTCCATTATATCAGGATCACTGTATATTTTTTTGTTCAAAGTTTTATCATCAATTGGTAATATAGTCAGCCCATTTTTTGAAGTAACTCTACTCAATGCAACATATGCCTGACCATAGGCAAAACATTTATTCAAGCAGACAACTGCCTGTGGCACTGTCAAACCCTGAACCTTGTGAACAGTACATGCCCATGCTAGCTGCAGAGGATACTGTTTTCTTGTTCCATTACTAAATGGTATATTTTCTGTAGATGGTTCTAATCCAACACATCTTTTTCCATTTATTATCTTCTGTACTTTTGCATTTTTTCCAACTCTATCATTATCAAAATGAATATATATGTTGTTCGGTAATGCTCCTTTTGAAAATTCTGAAATACTGAGAACAGTACCCATAACACCATTCACCAAACCATCACTGACTGCTTCATTTTTTATCATCATCACACGAGCTCCTTCTGCTAACAGGATTGATGTTGGAAGACAAATATTGGTTTTTGAAAAATTCTGTCTTCTCTTCATAAGTTTCCCTGTTGTCTTATCTTTTTCAAAATCTTGAGCTTCAATTAATTTGGGCTCACTCGACAACTTCATAATCATTTCATTATTGTACATGTTAATTTCATTATTTGTAGCATAAATGTGCAGAGCTTCATCTGGTCCACTATCTATGCACTCTTTCAACATTTCTTGATCTGAAGATTTTAGTGGATAATTGTTCTGTTTGACCCTTAGTCTATTCAACAACTGGGCAAACAAACTATCTTCTCTCTGTCTCATGACTTCATCTAATTCCACAACAGAAAAAAGATCATTCCACAGATAATTCAAAGGATTTGATGGATCATTAACATAAAGTTTATCTGACCTTTTTGATTTTACTGGTGGTAATTGATAGAAATCACCCACTGCTATCACTGAAACTCCTCCATAAGGATACTTCTCAGGCCTTTTCTTAATTTGACGCAACCTTTGATGAATAAAAAATAACAACCTTTTGTTGACCATTGAGACTTCATCTATGATGAGAATTTGTAAATTCTCTAATTTGGACCTTAAACTATTCAGCTTATCTTCTCCAAGCATAGCTTTTTCAACAGATAAACCTTTAAAAATGGAAAGTGAACTGTGAATTGTCAATCCATTTATATTAAAAGCTGCTGTGCCAGTTGGTGCAGTTAACAACACAGTCAAATCATCAGGATTTGGGGAACAGTGTGCAAGAATTCTTGTGGCCTCATAATACAAGCATTTAATCAGATGGCTTTTACCTGTTCCGGCACCACCAGTTACAAACACATGAAATGGCGGTGGATTCTTACCATTCACTTTAAAATTGCACCACTCTCTGATCTTAAAAAATATGCGCTTTTGTTTCTCGTTCAAAGTTCTCAACAACGGTATAACTTCAGACCTTGAAAAACATGTTTTTTGAACCATTCCATTTTCAGTTGGCTTGTCAGTCTGATTCAAATCTGGTATTTCTAATTCAGGACTTTCTACCTCTTGAGTGGTTGTGTTTTCACCAACTTCATTACATTCATGTCTTTCTTTCTCTGTTTCTGGACATAGTTGTGCCCATGCATCCTCTTGATATCCTCTTTCTTCCAATTGTTTCTCTGCAATCTCTAGCTCCTTGTCTTTCTTCACAAATTTTGACATGTTAAAGTTGACTTTATTTTGAACTGAACAGAGATCTTCCATCTGACTGTACTTTATAAATCCAGAGTTGTAAAAATCCTCATATGATAAAAACTGTGGTGGTTTTAATTGCTCATTTAATCTGTATGGCAAAAACAACTGTAATATACTTTGGTAGTATTGTTCAGGAGCTGTTTCTACAGAAAATCTTGCATATTTTATAACAGCATCAGAAGTCCTTGTCCTTTTTCTGATATACCCCATATCATTCTTAAGTTTGAATGTGGTGTCCTCATTAATTTTATTTGGTATCTGTGTCTCTGCTAACACTGAAAATTCAGAACAAAATGTTGCTAAACACATCTGATCAAAGCGTTCTAGATCAGGTCTATTTGTATACCTATCAGTAATACTTTTCAGCCAAATATCATCACTATCACCATCATCATCACTGCTTTCATCTATAGACTTCTTCATCTTTAATGTTTTTGATTTTTGTTGCAGTTCTTTGAGGGGTCTACTTATTCTGCATGGATTTTCTCCTACTGGAATGAATTGCACTTTTCTAGAACATTCTTTTAAACGTAAACCTATGACTCTGAAAACAGCTTCTTGTGTACTTAGTTCTCGAAAGTGAAAGTATGCTGTGCCTACTTTTTTCATAGTCTGCTGTGCATCCAAATTTCCATCCGCTGCCTCAATTTTTGTCTGCTGCAGTAACAAGCCAAGTTCACGTTCTGATTTGCTTATATAGCTTATAATGTAAACCACACACGAGTAGGCATCCAATATGTACTGAATATCCATATTTGCATTCCATGATTTCAGCAGATGAGGGTTGTACTGATTAATAAACAACTCATCTTTATTTCTCTTTAACACAACAGTATTTCTGTATGTTATCCATCTAAAACATTCTTGAAAATCTTCCTGAGACATTCCTGCTTTCAAAAATAATTCACCGGTAGTCAAACTTTTATCCTCACACTCTTTAATTACATCCCATAAACATGCTAACATCTGTTTTGCTTTTAAGATACTGCCCTTAGATTCTGATTTCTCATTAATATCACCATCAGTATGTTTATCATGATGATGATGATCATCAGGTTTCATTGGACATGGTATAAATGTCTTTTCACATGGTTTACTGCTTTCAGATTCAGACTTATTACCATCATCAGCATCTTTATCATGTTCCTTATCCTCCTCATTGTCTTCAATTGGACGGGATATAAATGTTTTTTCAGATGGTGGTCTTGGGAAATTGAACCGACACTCTGTTCCTTTTTTCCTACAACTTTTTGAGTGGTTTTTGCTATGCTGTTGAACGGTTTTAACAATGTCAGTAAGCTCTGGGTCATCATTTTCCAACGGTAATTTGCAAGAGATATACTTATCAATGAACTTTGTGACAGTATCATCATTGTCTACTCCAAATTTGGGGGCATCTTCTACCCAAAATACACAATGAGTATGTGGGGAACCTCTCTGTTGAAATTCAACTCTATAAAAGTAGTCAATCACATGACCAATTGGTTCAGCATCTGACATTATCACATCTTTAAGAAATTTGTGAAACCTGTGATCAAACATTCTTGCTGCTGTAGCAGGGTTACTACAAAGGACTTTACATTTTTCATCCCAACTAAGATCGTCAACATTACGAATATCTCCTTGCTGCTTCAATATGGTTTCTACAATTTCTTTCCATCTAAAATCTGCGGATGAGAATGAGGCAAAGAATGTGGGTATACCTAACTGTCTAATCATACAAAAAATGTCCTTCTGAATAGATTGCCAATATGGTGGTGTTCCTCGGACAGGTTTCATGAACTTGATAGCTTCATCTTTTCTAAATAATCCATTTAAAGACTCCTTATTGCACAGCATTTTACTTGTTACTTTCTGTCCATCTGAAAATACTGACCCTTTCCGTAACGATATCTGTACATTTGACATGACCCTATCTAGTTCAGACATATACTGGCAAAAGAATATGTAGGAAGTATCTCTAGCAAACCTATTTTCGACACTCATTAATCTCAAATTAAAATACCTTAATAAAGATAATTTTTCTTCTCTGTCCTCATTCCAAGTGTTTTTACCTGTAGGGTAATGCACTGGAAAGGTTTTTGCTTCAATGCCCTTTTCTTTCAGTAAACTGACTGGATTATTTCCTTCTGCAGGGGATATATTAAACTCTTGATCAAACAATAAATCCAATGCTTCCTGTGCAATGTCAGCAGGCTGTAAGCATGTGTCAAACTGTACACCCTGTAAACTATCATCTAAATATGAATCAACTGCATCTTCCTGTTCTTTTTTGCCTGTTTTGTCCTCCAAGTTATCCTTTATTACTCTGTCAGTTCTTGTATTACTTTCATTATCTTTTTTATCAGCACCACATTTAATCTCTGATGTTGGAATTGGATTCAACCACTCTCCATCTATTTCAACATTTGAATACCAATCATTCTTTTCTTTTAAAAAGGACAAGGCTTCTTCCAAATGTTTAGTGTCCACAAACTGATATTCCTCATAACCTTTGTACTGTAATTTTCTTTTGAGTTTAACTTTCACTAAACAATTATCATCTTCTGATCTAGGCAAAGTTGTTGTGACCTTTGAAATATCTGATGGTACACAAACACATGGACCATGCACAGCTTTTTGTCCACCCTTAGGTAAAGCAACAATTTTCATGAAAGGTATATTTAATGAAATAAGGTGTTGTTCTAGTTGATTTAATCTGTTAAGTTCTAATGGAATATCTTCTAAAGCCAAGTTGTTAGCAAAAGATTCAGCAGGTATTTTTCCTTTAAGAATCTTTCTATGGCATGTGTAACAAATCCAAAGTGTAACTCTGTTTGTTTGCTTAAATAAACATTCATCTCTGCATTCATTTGAACATATATGTAAATACTTCTCAGAAATGCATGTGTCCGCTATAGCTTTAGCAGAACCTGGTTTATACAATTCTCTTTTACATTGAACAACTTGATTTTCAAAACAAAGTCTAAAGCAGCAAGCACAAACAAATTCTGGACCCTTACTTACATTTTCCCTAAAATTTTCAATAACTTTTATAATGTCTTTACTTTCTTCTTTGGCATTCTGTCTTCTTGTCAACAACTGATCTTTCAATTTAATTTTGAAATCATCATCATCATCAGCATATTTTTGTATGCTTGCTTGTTTGACTTTACTTTTGAATTCATCATCATCAGCATATTTCTGTATGCTTGCCTGTTTAACTTTTCTTTTGAAATCATCATCATCAGCATATTTCTGTATGCTTGCCTGTTTGACTTTTCTTTTGAAATCATCATCATCAGCATATTTCTGTATGCTTGCCTGTTTGACTTTTCTTTTGAAATCATCATCATCAGCATATTTCTGTATGCTTGCCTGTTTGACTTCACTTTTGAATTCATCATCATCAGCATATTTCTGTATGCTTGCCTGTTTGACTTTTCTTTTGAAATCATCATCATCAGCATATTTCTGTATGCTTGCCTGTTTGACTTTTCTTTTGAAATCATCATCATCAGCATATTTCTGTATGCTTGCCTGTTTGACTTCACCTTTGAATTCATCATCATCAGCATATTTCTGTATGCTTGCCTGTTTGACTGCACTTTTGTGTTCTTCATCATTTGCATACTTTTGAATACTTCCTATTTTCTTTGATTCCCTGTATTTTTTATCACTAATATATTTATCTTTAGAAGCTTGTTGTATATATTGTCTGTATTTAGCATCATTCATATACTTTTCCTTTCCAGTTTGAATTAACCCTTCTTTGTATGACTTATCTTGTTTGTACCTCATTTTCTTTTTTTCTAATTTATTGAATCTAAACTGAGGATCCATCTGATACTTCATTTTTTCTTTTTCAGATTTTTTAAAACCTTCTTCTATTCCTGGAGGTTTACAAACACCTGGTTCTTTTCTTGGCCTTTCCAACAAATATTTTTCTTCCACAATTAAACCAAAACTATTTTTTTCTCTTTTCAGGACTTTTTTTGGAATATTCAACTCATGTTGTTCATATTTTCTCTTCATTGTACCTTCATGAGATAGTTCATAGTGTAAGTTCATTTGGTCTTTCTCTATACCAGATTGATTTCGTTTCTTGGCACTTTCTTTACTCTTTAACGTTACCTCTTCTTTACCACCAGGTAAAACAGAAAGAACAACTTCATAGTGATTACCTACATTATTAAGATAAATTGCTTGATCATTCACATTATTCTTGCTACAGATTTGCTTTGATGAGTATTTAATCCATTTACCTTCTAAATATGTAAAAATGTCAGTTTTTAATAAATCAGCAGCAGCTATAATTTCTAACTCAGTTCCCCAAACATTGTCTTCTATCATATTAGTACGTTTCATATACTCATTGACTGTTTCAGAATCAAGAAAAGAATTAAACTGATGTGAATGACGCAAGATGTGGCGCACTAATTCATTTCTTATTTGTTTAAAGTTTTCTTGCCTGTTTGATACTGCATATGAAATAGCTCTGAATAAACAGTTGCCGTCTGCAGTGATTTGTTTTGATTTTAAAGGCGTACCTATACTGTGTGTTGGCATAAGCGGGATTTTCAAAACAAATTTCGATTTAATATCTAAAATATTACAAAGTTTTCTTTTTGTACAATAATCAATTGGATTAAACAAATAGCAGGTTTGAGTTGGGACACCAATAAATTCTACGTCCGAGTTGTTTTCATCCTCTAAAACCTCTCTATTGTTAATATTTCCAATAAATTTGTCAAGATTGTTAGTGACAGAATCTTCATCTTGAATTTCGATGTTGATACCTGTTACTTCAAATTCTGCATTTACATCCCCTTGCACAAAATTGTAAAAGTGTTGGTACAAACTGTTCACATCATTTATTTGAATAACAACGCTTTTACCACAGCTGTCTTGTAAACCAAAACAATTTCTAGCATGCGAATCAAATAAATACATTTTCCCATTTTGCCTAATAATGGCACTAGTAAAACCCCTTACACAAACAAAACATCCATCTGAATCAATAAGAGCCTCTTGAAGAGCATGATCCAAAGAAAGAACATTAAATTCAATTTTACCATTATTATCTATTAAAGCAAATATCGACTCTTTTCTGTTACACTTAACAATCATATCTCTTATTTCCACCATTTTCGGCAATTCTGTTACTAACAATTCTTCATTATCACCATGAATCCAAGTATACAAAATATTCCCTTCTATCAAGATTTTGTCCAAGAAAGTCATATTCCAATTATCAATCAAACTGAGTTTGCTGTAAGCTATGGCTGTTAATGAATTTGCTACACATTGTTTACCACTATTGTTTCTGAACCTGTCATCACCTTGATGGAAACTACCTTGCATCATAAATGGTTGATTAACTGAATATGTATTTTCTAAATTCCTTACCTCATTTCTAGTTTCTTCTTGATCTCTTAAATTAAGGTCAGTTTCTTCATTTTCTGTTTTCCCCTGAATTAGCTTTCTTGATCTTATTTTGCTATAATGAGAAGAATCAGAGGAATGTTTATTGTTTCTAATATCAACTTTGCCACCTATAAAATTTATATTATTTTTTGAACAACCATTCACTTTTACTGACTTGATATTATTGCTTTCTTCACTCCCTGAAGCTATGTTTAAATGAACATTATGAGGCAACATTTTAAAGCCTGAACTACATACAGATTCTAACTTTGCTTTTTTTGTTTTTGGTGGTTCATCAAATTCTAATGTTAGCCTTATTTTCGATTCGATCTCGCAATCTGACTGATCTGTTTGTAATGTCGATATGTTTATGTCTTTTGATTCTTGTGTTCTGTACACAGATTTGGGTTTAGTTTTTACTTCTGGTATAGGTTCAGTTTGCATTTCTTGCATTAGTTCATTGTTAATTTCTAGTTTAGATTCAGTATTGCATTCTTCAGTATTGATTTCTAGTATTGATTCAGTATTGTATATTCTAGTGTTTGATTCAGTATTGTATATTGTAGTATTTGACTCAGTATTGTATAATCTAGTATTTGGTTCAGTACTGTTTATTCTTAGTATTGTTTCAGTATTGTATTCTTGAACCTTTTGCTTTGTTTCAATTATACTGGTGACATCTAATGATGTTTCTACCACCAGTTTCGTCTGTCCTGCAACACCAAGCTTTGGTGAGGGTACTCTCGGTGGAGTACAAACCCACGGTGGGGAGTCAGAGCTCAGTGGCATATCCATGCTTTGGATAGACAGGCTTCCCAGAGGAGGTTCTAACCTCTGGGCATTTGAAGGATTTTTCTCACAAGGAGAAGCCAACCTTCTGGCTAAGAGTTCTTCCTCACCTAGAGGTGCCAACTCTATAGAGGCAACACTGCTTTGTCGTCTACTTCTCATTCTCTCCTTCTGCTCTCTAGCTACAGTAGCTTTACTCTTTCTTTTACGACCCATTTTCTGTCAAAATAGAAAATCAACAAGTTAATAAACAACAGACTTTTGAGAGTCTGTATCACTCACCTTGTAAAAATACGCTATTTGATATTTATTTTTCTGTGATTGTAATCATTTATGTTTCCTTGTTCGTGTTATTTGTAAATCTTATTTAGTGGACTTTATGTAGATTTTGTATTGATGATCATTTTTACTGTTTCCCATGTTTCCAGTTTATACTTACATGTATCTATTCAAGCTTTCATAATAATTGGCAAAATAATAGAAATAAGAGAAAAAAAGCTGAAATTTTTCGCCTGCTTTACTAACCATGATTGGTTTTATGTTGATAGTCCTAAAGAAAAGTTTTAATACTAGTATCACATAAACTTAAAATTATCAATGATCCATGAAAATGAGGTCAAAATTAAATGAACCCTGCCAGACAGACATGTACACCTTACAATCATTCCATACACCAAACATAGTTGATCTATTGCTTATAGTATACAAGAAAAAAAAAGACCAAACCATAAAAACTTAATATTGACCAATTAACCATGAAAATGAGGTCAAGGACAAATGACACTTGCCAGAAAGACATGTACAGCTTACAATCATTCCATACACCAAATATAGTTCACCATTTGCTTATAGTATTAGAAAAACAGACCAAAACACAAAAACTAAGCATTGACCAATGAACCATGGAAATGAGGTCAAGGACAAATGACACCTGCCAAAGAGACATGTACACCTCACAATTAGTCCATACACCAAATATAGTTGACCTATTGCTTATAGTATTACAAAAACAGACCAAAACACGAAAAATTTACATTGACCAACGAACCTTGAAAATGAGGTCATGGTTAGATGAAATCATGTCGACTTATTTGTAGATCTTATTTTGCTGAACATTTTGCTATATACTGTTCTAAATACTGTTCCTCTCTATCGTGTCTTAATTAATTAAGGGGCTTATGCTTATATACAAAATCTGAAAACTATGGGAGTACAGGACATTCCTGTAAACTAGAGGCTCTAAAGAGCCTGTGTCGCTCACCTTGGTCTATTGGTATGTGAATATTTAACAAAGGACACAGATGGATTCATGACAAAATTGTGTTTTGGTGATGGTGATATGTTTGTAGATCTTACTTTACTGAACATTCTTGCTGCATACAATTATCCCTATTTATAATGATTGGCCCATTAGTTTCAGTCGAAAATGACAAATTTTATAAAAATTGTTAAAAATTTACTATAAAGGCCAATAACTCCTTAGGGAGTCAATTGACCATTTTGGTCATGTTAGACTTATTTTTAGGTCTTACTTTGCTGTAAATTATTGCTGTTTACAGTTTATCGCTATCTGTATTAATATTCAAGTAAATAACAAAAAAACGGCAAAATTTCCTTAAAATTACTAATTCAGGGGCAGCACTCTAACAACCCGTTGTCCAATTCATCTGAAAATTTCAGAGCAGGTAGATCTTGACCTGATTAACAATATTAACCCCAATCAGATTTGCTCTAAATGATTTGGTTTTTGAGTTATAAGCCAAAAACTGCATTTCACCCTTTTGTTCTATTTTTAGACATGGCGGCCATCTTGGTTGGTTGGCCAGGTCACCGCACACAATTTTAAAACTAGATACCCCAATGATGATTTTGGCCAAGTTTTATTTTATTTGGCCCAGTAGTTTCAGAGGAGAAAATTTTTGTAAAAAGATAACTAAGGTTTACGAAAAATGGTTAAAAATGGACTATAAAGGGCAATAACTCCTTAAGGGGTCAACAGACCATTTTGGTTCTGTTGAATTATTTTCAGATCTTACTTTGATGAACATTTTTGCTGTTTACAGTTTATCTCTATCTATAATAACATTCAAGATAATAACCAAAAACAGCAAAATTTCCTTAAAAATACCAATTCAGGGGCAGCACTCTAACAACCAGTTGTCCAATTCATCTGAAACTTTCAGAGCAGATAGATCTTGACCTGATATAAACCCAATCAGATTTGCTCTAAATGCTTTGGTTTTTGAGTTATAAGCCAAAAACTGCATTTTACCCCTATGTTCTATTTTTAGCCCTGACGGCCATCTTGGTTGGTTGGCCCGGTCACCAGACACTATTATCAAACTAAATACCCTAATGATGATTTTGGCCATGTTTAGTTAAATCTGACCCAGTAGTTTCAGAGGAGAAGATTTTTGTAAACGTTAAAGACGACAAACGCCAAGTGATTGAAAAAGCTCACTTGGCCCAGCCCTTCGGGCCAGGTGAGCTAAAAACATGAAAAGCTATGATCCAGATTTGCAGTGTTGAATTCAATAAAATATATTTGTTTTATACATTATTGATTTTATTCTTTCAATAAAGTTTATAAATAACATTCCGTCTATTTTTGGTCTATCAGTACATGAAAAAAGAACCAGACATATCTATTAATAAATAAATTTGTTTTCCTTGACCGGTACTTTTAAATTAAACAACAAACAGATTTGTTTAAAATGTTGTTCAATATTGCTCAAGTATTTATCATCTTTTTTCATGCATTTACTGCTTAGTGTCTGTAGCTGTATCATTGTGTATCATTGACCTCAATAGTTTCTTTTTATTCAAAGTTGTAAAGGGTTTTTGGTTGACAGGAGTGTTATATGTGATAAAATATAAGAATTAGAATGTATTTTTCATGAAAAACAAAAGTAAAGGTTGAATGTATAAAATTAAGTCTTTATATTTTTATTTCCTGTCATGTCAAAAATGTAAACAAATCACCCCAAGCTTGTTTTTTCTGACTGTTAATGACGCTTTTACACTAAATCCATTGAATGTTGGATGTGTACTGATTGATAATTAAGTTTAAGATGCATGATTTTTTTTATTAGTTGTTATTGGCTTTGATCTAGCTGTCAGTAACTGCGAGTACTCACAGATCTGTACTTAGTGTCTTTTTGTTGTTTACATGTACAAGTACCCGTGTTTTTGATAGATTTATTTCTATGTGTATCGATCAGACGAGTTAAGCCTTTTCAACTGATTTTTATAGTTTGTTCTAATATTTGTACTGTTACTGTAGGTTAGGGGAGGGTCGGCTAGTTTAACTCTGCCACATTCTGTATGTGCCTGTCCCAAGTCAGGAACCTGTAATTCAGTTGCTGTCGTTTGTTGCCGTGTTACATATTTGTTTTTTTATATAAATTTCTTGAAAAACTTCATATGTGAGAGCGCTAACAATACCAGACAGTCACCTGGTTTTTCTCTGTCCACTGCAATGTGTCGCATGGGGACAAATAAAGGCAACAGCAGTATACCGCTGTTCAAAAAGCATAAATCCATGGACAAAAAACAAAATTGGGGTAACAAACTAAAACCAAGGGAAACGCATTAAATATAAGAGGAGAACGACACAACACTGAAATGTAACACACACAGAAATGGACCAAGCATCAGACAAAACCCAACGAGAATAACAAATAAAACATTAAATATAACAAAAACAGTGAAACCCCAGATCCTTGTTTTTGCACGCCTGATTGTGATTGGCTGGCGAAATAAATTAAATAATTTATGACAGTTATTGTTTGATTTTCTTTATTAATTTGTTCTTCAAATCACAGTTGTTATGATCCTCAGTTTTGCAAACAATTCCGCTCAAACGGATGCTAGGGGCCGTCTTAAACTTGCAGCGGAGTGAGAGATTTTATTCCTTGTTGAAGACCTCACTATGACTTTGAGATGAAGAACAGCAATAAAAGCACTGTTCCTTTGCTTTTTGTGTGTTTGATATGCATGAATCATGATATTTTTTTGTGTCATGGATAGATACCCCACATCCTTTCTTTTATATTACATACACTGTTCACTAATTTATGATAATATATCAATGGCCTTTAGGAATAATTTATTTGCTTTGTTTCAAGCACATTTAACAAATCACAAGGGGAGGTTTTACTTGAATAAGTCCAAGAAAAAAATGTGCAGGGTTCCCACTTACAATGGCGTTTCAGAAAGGAAGTTCTACGCAGAACTCTGGGATAGATAATCATCCCATCTCGGACCATATTCAAGTCGGACCACGAACACTCGGACCAATTCTAAAACAACTCGGACCATTTAAAAAGACAACTCGGATCATGTACGAAATCTCATATACTACAAAAACACAAGCTGCATAAAGTACAGATCTCAGTGGCGGATCAAAAGAGGGGCGTTTGACAATACATTCTACTTCTATTGGAACATGTATTTTATATTACAAAAGGAAAGACCTCTCAATTGTTCAAGAACAATTGACAGTTTAATTATTAAGGTCTTTCCTTTTCTATAAGGAAAGACCTTACTGTATTTCTTCTGATTATTATTCTTTTTGTTCCGCCAAACTTTGACGAAGTTAGCAGCCTTAACCGTAAGACGTGTCGCTTTCATGTTTACACTTTGTATTGTTGTCATGAATATCTATCTGGAACTCACCCTGTTAGTCGAAATATTTTGTCGGTTCGGAGTAATCCCTCCGAAACCAAAAAACCTTGTTATCGTTCCAACACCGTAACCGTAATAGGTAGAAAAAAAGCGAAGGGTGAAATTTGTTCAGGACCTGACCCCGGTTCTTCGTTACATTTAGATCGAAAAGATTCAACGACTCATTGGTAGGGTTTTGCCCCTATGAAAATTAACCGGTGTCGGTGGAACACCAAAACTCAGAAACCGTAAGTCGTAGAGACCTGGGACCTTCACCAATCATCATCAATTCATGTATCTTTGAAAAAAACCTCAAGGTCAAATTTGTATGTTGACCTTGACCTTTGACCTAACACCTTGTTATGGGATAATCTCAGAAACCATTATACTTACAGAAGTTTTAAATAGTAGAAAATGTTTGGGTCATTATGGCGCAACTTTGTTATATTTTGACCAAAGAGATTTGACCTTTCTAGAAGGGGCATAACCCCTGTTTTAGGTTTCTGAAAAGACAAAATCAGCTTTTACTATATAACCAAAGGTTCTAGACCCTTGGGGTCTTCAGTAATGGCATTGGGGACTAATGAACTTGACAAAGGGACAAAGGTCAAAAGGTGAAAGGTCAAGGTCATGTCCCAGATAGCGAATTTAGTGTTTTTAACCTTATATAAAGGATTTTTAGTGTGTTTTGGAGCTTTTTAAGGTTGACCTTGACCTTTTCAATACATTCTACGTCTGTTAGAACATGTATTTTACATTACAAAAGGAAAGACCTCTCAATTGTTCAAGAACAATTGACAGTTTAATTATTATTCTTTTTCCGCCAAACTTTGACGAAGTTAGCCTCCGTAACCGTAAGAAGTGTCGCTTTCATATTCACACTTTGTATTCGTGTCATGAATACCTATCCGGAACTCACCCTGTTAGTCGAAAAATTTTGTCGGTTCGGAGTTATCCCTCCGAAACCAAAAAACCTTGTTATCGTTCCAACACCGTAACCGTAAAAGTTAGAGAAAAAACAAAGGGTGAAATTTGTTCAGGACCAGACCCCGGTTCTTCGTTACATTTGGATCGAAAAGATTCAACGACTCATTGGTAGGGTTATGCCCCTTTGAAAATTAACCGGTGTTGGTTGGCCACCAAAACTCAGAAACCGTAAGTCGTAGACACATAGGATCTTCACCAATCATCATCATTTCATGTATCTTTAAAAAATACCTCAAGGTCAAATTTGTATGTTGACCTTGACCTTTGACCTAACACCTTGTTATGACATAATCTCAGGAACCATTATACTTACAGAAGTTTTAAATGGTGGAAAATGTTTGGATCATTATGGCGCAACTTTGTTACATTTTGACCAAAGAGATTTGACCTTTCTATAAGGGGCATAACCCCTGTTTTAGGTTTTTGAAAAGACAAAATCAGCTTTTACTATATAACCAAAGGTCCTAGACCCTTGGGGTCTTCAGTAATGGCATTGGGGACCAATGCCCTTGACAAAGGTCAAAAGGTCAAAGGTCAAGGTCATATCCCAGATAGCGAATTTAGTGTTTTTAACCTTATTTAAAGGATTTTTAGTGTGTTTTCGAGCTTTGTAAGGTTGACCTTGACCTTTTCAATACATTCTACGTCTGTTGGAACATGTATTTTACATTAAAAAAGGAAAGACCTCTCAATTGTTCAAGAACAATTGACAGTTTAATTATTATTCTTTTTGTTCCGCCAAACTTTGACGAAGTTAGCCTCCGTAACCGTAAGACGTGTCGCTTTCATGTTCACACTTTGTATCGGTGTTATGAATACCTATCCGGAACTCACCCTGTGAGTCGAAATATTTTGTCGGTTCGGAGTAATCCCTCCGAAACCCAAAAACCTTGTTATCGTTCCAACACCGTAACCGTAATAGGTAGAAAAAAAACAAAGGGTGAAATTTGTTCAGGACCAGACCCTGGTTCTTCGTTACATTTTGATCGAAAAGATTCAACGACTCATTGGTAGGGTTATGCCCCTATGAAAATTAACCGGTGTCGGTTGACCACCAAAACTCAGAAACCGTAAGTCGTAGATACCTAGGATCTTCACCAATCATCATCAATTTATGTATCTTTGAAAAATACCTCAAGGTCAAATTTGTATGTTGACCTTGACCTTTGACCTAACACCTTGTTATGGGATAATCTCAGAAACCATTATACTTACAGAAGTTTTAAATAGTGGAAAATGTTTGGGTCATTACGGCACAACTTTGTTACATTTTGACCGAAGAGATTTGACCTTTTTTTAAGGGGCATAACACCTGTTTTAGGTTTCTGGAAAGACAAAATCATCTTTTACTATATAACCAAAGGTCCTAGACCCATGGGGTCTTCGGCAATGACATTGGGGACTAATGACCTTGACAAAGGTCAAAAGGTCAAAGGTCAAGGTCATGTCCCATATAGCGAATTTGGTGTTTTTAACCTTATTTAAAGGTTTTTCAGTGTGTTTTAAAGCTTTTCAATACATTCTACGTCTATTTGAACATGTATTTTACATTACAAAAGGAAAGACCTCTCAATTGTTCAAGAACAATTGACAGTTTAATTATTATTATTATTCTTCCGCCAAACTTTGACGAAGTTAGCAGCCTTAACCGTAAGACGTGTCGCTTTCATGTTCACACATTGTATCGGTGTCATAAATACCTATCCGGAACTCACCCTGTTAACCGAAATATTTTGTCGGTTCGGAGTAATCCCTCCGAAACCCCAAAATTTTGTTATCGCTCCAACACCGTAACCGTAATAGGTAGAAAAAAAACAAAGGGTGAAATTTGTTCAGGACCAGACCCTGGTTCTTCGTTACATTTGGATCGAAAAGATTCAACGACTCATTGGTAGGGTTATGCCCCTATGAAAATTAACCGGTGTCGGTTGACCACCAAAACTCAGAAACCGTAAGTCGTAGACACCTAGGATTTTCACCATTCATCATCAATTCATGTATCTTTGAAAAATACCTCAAGGTCAAATTTGTATGTTGACCTTGACCTTTGACCTAACACCTTGTTATCAATACAACTCAGTAACCTTAATACTTACAGAAGTTTTGAATAGTGGAAAATGTTTGAGTCATTATGGCGCAACTTTGTTACATTTTGACCAAAGAGATTTGACCATTTTTTAAGGGGCATAACCCCTGTTTTAGGTTTCTGGAAAGACAAAATCAGCTTTTACTATATAACCAAAGATCCTAGACCCATGGGGTCTTCAGCAATGACATTTGGGACTAATGACCTTGACAAAAGTCAAAAGGTCAAAGGTCAAGGTCATGTCCCAGATAGCGAATTTAGTGTTTGTAACCTTATATAAAGGATTTTTAGTGTGTTTTCGAGCTTTTTAAGGTTGACCTTGACCATTTCAATACATTCTATGTCTGTTCGAACATGTATTTTACATTACAAAAGGAAAGACCTCTCAATTGTTCAAGAACAATTGACAGTTTAATTATTATTATTCTTTTTCCGCCAAACTTTGACGAAGTTAGCTGCCTTAACCGTAAGACGTGTAGCTTTCATGTTCAAACCTTGTATCGGTGTTATGAATACCTATCCGGAACTCACCCTGTTTGTCGGTTCGGAGTAATCCCTCCGAAACTAAAAAACCTTGTTATCGTTCAAACACCGTAACCGTTATAGGTAGAAAAAAAAACGTAGGGTGAAATTTGTTCAGGACTAGACCCCGGTTCTTCATTTCATTTGTATCGAAAAGATTCAACGACTCGTTGGAAGGGTTATGCCCCTATGCATATTAACCGGTGTCGGTTGTCCACCAAAACTCAGAAACCGTAAGTCGTAGACACCTAGGATCTTCACCAATCATCATCAATTCATGTATCTTTTAAAAATACCCCAAGGTCAATTGTGTATGTTGACCTTGACCTTTGACCTAACACCTTGTTATGGGATAATCTCAGCAACCTTAATACTTTCAGAAGTGTTACATAGTGGAAAATGTTTGGGTCATTGATGCACAACTTTGTTATATTTTGACCGAAGAGATTTGACCTTTCTGTAAGGAGCATAACTCTTGTTTTAGGTTTCTGAAAAGGCAAAATCAGCTTTTACTATATGACCAAAGGTCCTAGACCCATGGGGTCTTCAACAATGACACCATTTGCGAGTATGGTCTTGATGAAACGATGATAGTCCGTCGGACGGGGACGATAAATGGCTGACCCGTGTTAAGAGAGAGCCATATCTCTTGCACGTTAAAGACACCCTTGTAGATTTCGAAAAAGAGTAGGCTAATGCCGCTACAAGGCAGCACTCGCACCCGCAAAGTGGAGAGGGATTAATATAAGTTGCAAAACTTGTTTCCCAATCCACTATAAATAAATATGTTTAAACTAACAATGACATTGGGAACTAATGACCTTGACAAAGGTCAAAAGGTCAAAGGTCAAGGTCAAGTCCCATATAGCGAATTATGTGTTTTTGACCGTATTTAAAGGATTTTCAGTGTGTTTTAAAGCTTTTCAATACATTATACTTCTATTGGAACATGTATTTTATATTATAAAGGGAAAGACCTCTCAATTGTTCAAGAACAATTGACATTTTTATTAGTACTGTAATTTAAAACCAAATTTAATAGTTTTACCTTTTTTTTACTCTTTTTTTATACCTATTTTGTTTTGTGATTTTAAACTCTATCAAGAATAAAAAAATGAAACAATTTTACATAATGAAATAAACAAATTATACCTGTATTGACACTGCAACTAAGACAATTCAATAATAAAATCTAGCTCACTTTTTGGTGGTAAAAAACATAGAAGTTTCAATTAAAATGTGTAAGAAATATGGATTTGTCATTGATATCTCAATTTATAATTTGTACAGATAATTTTTAATTAAAAAAATGTTTTTTTTTATGGAAAGAAAATAAAATCTTAATAATATCAACAACTTCACATGTTACATTGCTCCTAGTCGTCTGAATTTTAATAAGATTTATTGCTAAAGGATATAAAAAGGATATATAGGGTTTCGTGAGGCCAAAAACAAATACATATTAATTTTTTTTATTCTACAATATACAGTGTAATCATAAAAAATCCAAAGTTATCATGATAGATTCGTTTAACAATAATCAACCCTATCCCTGGTATTCACATCATATAACCAATACCAAGCAGGGTATATTATTGTCTTATTGCCTATTTATGGTGCTCTTTATGCATTTCATATATACCTATTATCAGATGTGGGACAACAATCAATATGTCATTCTTTTTATCCTCCCTAACGCCTGACAATATCTAATCAAAACTATTGATATGATATATATTACTTTTGTAAGATTAGCAAGAAATCCCAAGTAGATATAAAAAATAAATATCGCAACCAACGATTCGGGTAAACTTAAAAATGGCTTAGTGTTAGATAATTGACGAAAGAAAAGAACTATGCATTGAAAAAGCCATTTAAACAAGTTTTATTCTTTAAACAAATCAAGAATCATATATGTGTAAATTATTCATTTATACAAAATTAAGTTGAACGAACACCATCGTTGATGAAAAAAAAATGACGCTTACTATAGTCTGTCTTTTCATATAGTCATCAGAAAGTAGCAAGAGGCCATACATTTCTTTAAAAATCATCATCTGAATAACTATTCATGCACAAATAATGATGTTATTTTGTTATTCAAATCCTTTTCTATTTTAAGATTTGTCCAACTGCTCCTATAACAACTATTTTAAGTTACACATAACACGGTTCAGTAAGCTATTGATAGAATGTTAAACAGTTCAGACGGCAAAACTTACTAAATCATTTATAAACAAAATATTAACAAACATTCTAGACAGCTATGTCTAACTACCACTTGATTATATGACTAATTAGACAGGAAAATAAACAATATGGCGGGATTTTTATACAGTGCTGTAACGTTTCAGGATGAGAATGAACTATATAAACAAAGAGAAAATATTTCCATTCATTTGATTGACAGAAGGAGAATATCTACTAACCAACAAACAATACATATTAAGTGAATGAACACAAATTTAATGTTAAATCACCGCAATATTAGAATGAACTATATTTACAGAGTGAAAATGTTTCCACTTGTATAATTGACAGAAGGACACATATCCACGAAAAAAAAAATGAAATGCATGTTGTAACCTAACTAATTCAAATTCCAGGGTTTTTTGTATGTTTCAGTGCTAAAAATCGATTGATATTTTTCCAACTGTTTCCGTTCAAATAGGTCATCCTTACTATGCAAAGCTTTAAATTGTTTTTAGTAAGGGTATCTAAAATTGTTCGGTGAAAGGATTCTTTTCCAGTCGTGAACTATATATTATATCTGCATGGCATGTAAATACATTCAAAGTTACTGAAGTTATGTTATTCATCATGTCAACATGCATTCGTCGTTCAAACGATAACATACACTTAGCATGTATGAGTTAAAAAGAAAAAGGGAAAAAGGAGCAATGAAATCCATAATACGGCTGTCGAAATTATATTGTTTTTCGATGTATATTATCTTGTTATAGGATATTATAAAAACAATATGTTTATTTCAGTTAGACAGACGTCGTCAAAAACTAGGAACACTGTCGTTTTTTACCGATACAATTTCAGTACATTGTATTTATAAAGTAAGTTGAGAGGTTTGTTTACAACACATCAATAACTTTGAACGTATATATTTACAATATTATTTTGCATAATATTGTCAAACACCGAATACACTATCCATGTTGAGATCATAATATTTTCTTTTTAAATTCTGTTTTAAGTCATATGAATGCTACGTCATATTTATACTTCTATCTCGTGATTTAAAACTGAATAAAAACAAAGCTCGTTATATGAAGTGTGTTGGACAATATCGAGTTCTTTCAACATTTTTGTTTAGTTATTATGTTTTCACGTTGAATTGATTACGTCCGTTTTTATTAAATGAACGTGATAATTTTGGACCAGAGTAAACTATTTGAATATTTACAAAAAGTTGAATGGAATTCTTTTTTGTTATGATTTTTGAAGGCGTTAATTTTAGAAATATTTCCACTTTTTCAAAAGACATTTGTTAAAAAAAAATGATAAAATTTTAGTAAAAATATTTCTGTTATACGTCGATAAGGTACACTTGATCTGCAATGCATTCACATCATTCTTTATTATTTATAGTCAATAAAATATGTAACAATTTGGGCTAAAGAAACGTAGCAGTTAAAATTACAATTAAGTAGTGCTTTCACTTTGTCGCCATAATGGCGTGAGAAGAATACATTTGATATACGTAGTAGTAAAATTTCAAATTATTTTAGTAATGCAGTTTTGATACAATATCAACAAAAACGTACTTTTGGCATTCATTTATAAGTAGTGATCTTCTTTGAGATACATTATTTATATATATTATTCTTTACATCAAAAATCAAGAATATGTCATTTCAGCACATTGTGTTTTTAATTTTCGTTAGGTTGTTTATCAGTGATGGCTTTCAGTGGACTAAAATTTACATTTTCAAATCTGTTAGTTCTTTCTTGTTCCCAATAGTACGTACCATGGAACGGAATATAGTAATGGTCTCAGTTGTTTTGATATGACAATATTTTCAAGAGTTCTTAAACTTATTTTTTTATGTATTTTCAGTAATTCAAAAATTATACAATGTACCTCGTTCATGTTTGTTTTAAAAATCCTTTAATACCCTTCTAATTGTGATCTCTCATTATAAGAAGGAGGGAAAATTCAATTATATATAATGAAGTAAATAGTACCGCAATTTTGTTTTGATAAAACTTATTATGTCGTATTCTTTAAAAAAAAAAGAGCAAAAGCTCGACTTTTAATTATCCGTCAGTAAAGGCAAACGTCAATATAGAAAAAAATGTCCTTCTTCTTGAGACTGCGAAACATCCAGTTTTAGATCTGTTCCCTATGGCCATGTCATTACAGGAGACCACAACTGCCAGCGGTAAACAGCAAAGTTCTAAAATTTGACATGTTGCATGTTTATTCTGCCTTTCCTGAACAACATAGTTTTACATAGCTTTAAATATATTTTTACTCATTATAAATACATAACTTATTACAGTTTACTTTCACACATGTGCCTTCGGTATAGTAAATAGTTTTCACTCAAAGTAAAATTATCCTAAATATAACTGATATTTCTATACTTTTAATTTCGACATTTAAAGTGTTTTTTAATACGAAAAAATAACCTTTGTTTTTTTTATGATAGTCGACTTTCAAAGTAACCTTGATTTAACTCTAAAGTGTAGACAAACTTGTTGAGAAAGTTTAATCTAAAATCATCTGATTAACTTTCAATTATACTAAATGACAGGTTATGTCCATGGTTGTGTAAAATATATAGCTCATTGTTAATCACAGAAATTACCTCAATGATGTGGAAATTACCCCTCAACAAGACAGTAAACAATAACATGGAAAAATGAAGAACTTACATCCGATTTGTATTCTAATGGCTTATAATAAATATACTGGTTACAAAAAACAATGAAGTTCGAAAATAAATTTGAATGGAGGCCGAAGGTTACATATTTGGAGACCACAAGCTTGTTAAAGGCCATCTGGTTGAAACCTCTTTTACAAAATGACCTCAATATCGTCCTCCATCTGTTAAAGATTGAAAACAAGTGTTATCAGGTCATGAAATACGTTATGTACGCCTATTTAAAACAAAAAGGTGCAAACCTTAAAAATCTGACAGGAAATATCAAGGCAATTTCTGTACAAAAATTCTGAATACTATTGATATACATTGTTTTTTATTTTAAGAACAATCATGAAATTAATATAAGGGCTCATGACAAACCCATTTCTGGAATATAATAATACACTCTTAGAACTCGCAAAGCTGGTAGTTTTCGTGAGGCAATTATATTAACCGAAAATATTGTGGTAATGTGAAACATTTACAACACGGACGTTCACTAAAACGAAATATTTTTTTTTGTATACATTCAATTCCGTACGCGCAACATATAGTCATGTTGTAAGAAAGCATATAACTGCCACTACAAGTTAAAGTTGCGCCGAACTTTTGAATGTCTCGACTACATGGACTATGAACTGGTAACCTAAATTACACACACACAACCATCTAAATTTCGTTCTATCTCCACTGCACTACTAATATATCAGTATTTTTAACAACCTCCGGTCCATTACCTCTACAGAGAATTAGAGTAACTTAATTTCAAAACAGCCTATCTTTGCTGCATATCATATCCTTCTTTTTTTCCTTATGTTTTCTCATCTAATGTTCGGATAATTAGCATGTTCGTGAGGTGAACACACAGGAAAAACATACATTGATGTATGTACTCATAGTATTTATTCGCATACTGCCACTTAAATTAATTTGACACCTACTTCTTAAAGTCTGCTGTATTCGTCGTTTTCTTTTAAAGAATGTAAAATAAAAAGGTTTTTATATTTCAATGTATTTCAATTTTAAATTCACCAGAAAAAAATCAGAATGGAAAGTCCTTAATCAAATGGCAAAATTATAAATGTCTCACTGTTTGTATTAAAACTGCTGTGTAATTCTTCAAACAGTAATTTAAATTACAAATGACACCATATATGTTTATTTTATCGTGCATTCTTTTCAAATCATGTCAACATAAACGTCATTAAACTGATCATATATCTACTTTGCTTAAATGATGAATGAGAGAAAATATATCAAGCTTGTTAAAAGGCATTTAAATTGTTTTTTGAATTCAGAAAACAGAATAATCAGGTTATTGTTAACGTTAATAATAGGCGAATATTTGTCCTCAATGTGTCACTTATAACGACGAAAGACGCTGAGATTTCATTTTTTTGTATTTGCATTTTTCACTCGTCAAATGTACGTGACAAAATTCAATTGATTATCCGTTTATGACACCTAAATAAGAAAGTGAAATCTTTTTTCCATCATATTTCCCGAATTGTAAAGATATTTTATGATCTGAATAACATCACGTAAAAATCACTATATTTTAAATTGAAATTATAAATGTTATATATCACTATGCAAATGAACGAATTTAAGACAAGTTACCATCATTTCCATCATAAGGTTACATTTATTTTACTTGGTAATATAGGGTCCTATTCTCAATATCATATGGACGAAATTAAAAAGATATTTTAATCACAACACTTTTAAAAACTAGATACAGACATTTCAATATAAAATTCCCAAGGAGTTCTTCATTGTGATCACCATTTCGAGACGTATCGTAATACATAAACGTGTCAACGGACAGAAAAGCATTGCTATTTTTATGGAGCATCTGAAACTTGTTACCAGGGCCCTTAAATTCTTTGATGCATTTGAAAGTCTTGACATCACGGTTAATAATGCATACTGTTTAGGGTTGGCTATATACATAGTTCTAAAATATTATACGCTGCATTTTCTGCTGGAGAAGGTAAACTATAAAATATAAAGAAGAGGTTTTGACATTGAAAGACGGACTTAATATGGTTTTTAGTAAGGACAAATACGCATTTGAAATTTATATGATCAAAACCACAGGTGGCCTTTAATGTTATGCAATACATGCTATTTTGGTGCTTCTCTCATATGGCGGTTCTCAAACAGCTATATCAAAGGATGAACAGTAAGTTTGAGGATATAGAATGTGATTTCTTTTTCACTATGGTCAAAAGCCTAAGTCATATGCAGATCATAGTGATGCATACAACCGCCTTGCAGTGATATACCTTCACATCAAATTTTACAAACCATGGTCAAATGATTACAAAGTATGACAAAGTATGCAACCGGACAAGGTTGTATTAAAATAACCAGAAGTATAAGAAGCACAATATGTCACAATAATTTTAAAGTCAGTAACACAGCAGAAATTTAGTAATATGCATCATCGATTTATACGCGTGAATACGGAAGTAATGCAGATGGGAATGAATTAACAGTGTACGGCGATAGTACTTAACATCCAGTAAAACCTTATTCCTTTGCTGCCAATGTTTATCTCCGTAAATATTATACCTGTCTAGGTAAAACGTTTTGTCTTAGCTAAAAAAAAAGTTCAAATCAGAGTGTATTCTTCAGGTATGGATTAATGGTAATCTGTAATTGTAATCTTTTTAAAATTGTAATCCAGTGTAATTAGTAATCACGATCTTTCTGATAACAAATAATTGTAGTGTAATCGACTAGAGGGGGAACATCGATGTTATCATGATTGTTATAATATTCCTTTAAGACTTCATTTTTGTTTATATGAAAATAGTTTACGATAGACAATGTAAAAATAAGAAGATGTGAAAATGTCAAACTAGTATGATTGATCAATGTTCAGAATGATTAACCAAGTAGGGCATGTATAGTGAAAATAGGTGACATATGTTGTAAATAGTTTACTAAAGAATTGTTCATTTGCATACGTTTCATTGTAAGATTGAGTTCTTGTGATACATTTTCTATATATTGATTTAAGTTACCACAATATTTTGGTAAAATTACTTAGAAATTCATCAAAACACGTATAGTTCCGATTTGACTGCTCATATTACAACTATATTTAGATACAAATAACACACAACATGCGAGCTGAAAGGTACAGTAAGCTATTGATAAAATGTAAAACTGTTCAGATGGCAAAACTTACAGCATCATTTATAAACAAAACAATCAACAGCAAACAAACATTCTAGACAGCTATCTCTAACAACCAATTGATAAGACAGGAACATATACAATATGGCGAGATTAAAAACAGTTTGTGATCTTTTAACCTATAATTACAGAGTGAACATGTTTCCACTTGTATAATTGACAAAAGAACAAATATTCACGAAAAAAAAATGAAATGCATGTTGTAAAATAATCAACACAAATTTCAGTTTTTTTTGTATGTTTCAGTGTTAAAAATTGATTAATATTTTTCCAACTGTTTCCATTCAAAAAGGTCATCCTTAATATGCAGGGCTTTGAGTTGTTTTTAATAAGAGTATTCTAAAATTGTTTTAAAGGATTCTTTTTCAGTCGTGAACTATCTATCATATCTGGACATAAATATGTTCAAAGTTACTGAAGTTATGTTATACAGCTTGTCAATAATTCATTCGGCATTCAAACGATACAATACACTCAGCGTTTTTTCGTTAGAAACAAAAACAGTGAAAAAGAGGGCAATGAAATCCATATTAACTCTGTCAAAAATTATATTGTTTTCGATGTATATTAAACTTGTAATAAGATATTATTAAAATAAGATTTATAATCCAGTTAGACAGACGACGTGTAACATTGTGAACACTGTCGTCTTCATACCGACACAATTTTAGTACATTGTATTTAAAAAGTAAGATGATATGTTTGTTTACAACAAACTTTATCATCAAAACATCAATAACCTTGAACGAATATATTAACAATAGTTTGTTGCATAAAATGGTTAAACACCGAATATATTATCCTTGTTGACATCATTATATTTTCTTTTCAAATCCAGTTTCTATTCATGGGATATTTTAAATTACTATCTCGTTCTTTAAAACCTTATCAAAATGAAACTCGTTAAAGGAAGTATGTTGTACAATATCGAGTTCTTTTAACATTTTTATCTTTTGAAATCGGGCTTGTGTCTTCACTTGAAGATGTCCTATGACTATTTTGAATTTCTGTAGCCGTGTTAACACCAAACATTTGTTTTCAAATGTGAACCTGTCTGTCATGTTATGGATCATGTGTCCCGTTGAATGATTACAAAGTTTACACTTGTTTTTATTTAAATGTCCGAGATAATTTGTCACAAGAGTAAACTATTTTATTTTATATATATATACTAGTGTATACAACTCGTCTAAACATCAACCCAACAATGTTAGACCTGTAAATTTGCTTTCGCAAATATATATAGTATATATATATGTTACATTGAATTGAATTCTTCGTCAAGTAGTATTTCGGCACCTACACCATTTATCTTGTTTTTTTTATGTTTTTGAAGGAGTCGATTTTAACAATATTTAAGACTATTTTTTGAAAGACATTTTTTTTCAAATTTTAGATAAATGAAAGTAAAAACTGGAAAAAAAAGATGATTAAATTGTTTGTCCTAAGAATTACGAGATAAGTCGGTAAGGTATTTTTTTCTTGCAATGCATTCATTATCTACCCTTTTCACAGTTATAATGTTATAATCGGGATTTAAGTTTCCTCAAAAATGTGCCTCTCGCATTCATTTATAAATAATGTATTTCTGTTCGATATTAAGATCTTTTGTTTTTTGTGTTGTACCAATTATATGTGTTCTAATTATGAGGTCTTTCCACTTTTCTGTGGAAAGTCTTTTTTTTTTTTGTTCTGATTATTTTTGTTATTATTTTGTTCTCCCACTAAACACTTTTTTGCTGGTATAAAATTATTTCGCAAGATGCCTCTTAGATAATTGGAAATTATATCAAACAGTTATTGCGCTTTTAAACCTTATCTTTTTTAGCCGAAAACTTTGTAATTGTAGGAGTTATCCGCCAAAAAGACCGTGTTTTGTTAGTGTATCTCTTATATAACCGGAAAAGATAAGGACAATATTCTTCCTCTTTGTTCGTTACATCTTCAAGCATTTTTGACTTCTTTCGATTGAAGCGATTCGGATAAATCTTATAGGAGTTACATTAATTTCATAACAAAATTAATTTGTTGTATATTTTTCTAACCCATAAACCGTAAGTAGTATATACCTAGAGTCTGTGTATATCATGTCCTTATACCCTTACCATGCAAGTGTGGACAAGGTCAAATGTAAAGGTTGTGTTCTCAATTTGATATTTGATTGTTTTTGCACACACTTTTTAAGAGATATATAAAATGTATTCAAATTGGTATACAATGATACCATAAGACCTTTCGTAAAATGTGACACATGACCTTGAAAAATGTCAATTCGAAGTGATTTTATGTGGATCGCAATTCGAAGTAGTAATGTCTGCACTTAATTCATGAAAACAAACCTAGAAAACACATAGTTTTTGAATGAGCATTCATTAACCTACCATTTGAGACCGGAAGTTGTATTAACAGGAAGTATCATATTATCTCCTTCATTATAGGCAAAAGTATATATAAAACACTAATGGAATCAGTATAAATAGATCTATCATAAAAGACAGAAAGTGGCATTTTCTAAACAGAAAGTTGGCAATAATATCACTTATTTCAGGCAAAATATATAGTCTAGTAACCATGATATTCATTCAATCGGACGCCAATAGTTACTTTGAGTAAACCAACAGTATTATTTAGAAAATTGATATAAATGGACCTTCAATTGTTCAAAATCTGATTTTAATTAAGTCTTTCAACTTTTCTATGGGCCAAAAAAAACTATTGTATTTGTTCTGAATACTTTTGGATTTTTTGTATTTCTACTTCTGCAAAATTTGTTTCTTACGTGTTATTTTTTTAACACAAAATGACGTTTCTCTATTTTGCAGTTGAAATCGAAATATTTATTGTATTATTGGTAAGTAATAACAAAGGTTTTTTGAATTTAATGTCCCTGGTACATAAAATTAATGTGAGGTCAAGGTCAAAGGTCAAGTTTCCAATTTTGACTTTTCATTGTTTTATTATCAAATCACAATTATGTAAAAAAAAAAAAAAATGGCAAGAATCTGTGAAGACAAAATTAATAATGAGTTCATGGTGTTAAGAACATTTATCAAAATAATTATGTAGAAGTCATCTTAGACAAAATCAGACCTAATAATACTTTCATAACTCATACAATATATACAGGCACACATTGGTAATATGGGAACTTAGTGAGTTTTAAAAGATCTTTTCTGCCAAAATACACAATGCGACAGTATAAAATGTTGTACTATCTTTTCAATTCCAGTTTGTATTTAATCATTTTCACGCGTCGTTATTTAACAATAGTTTGGGACTTGACATTTATCTCTAATAAAGCGACAAGTCGTTTACACGGAGAACACTTGAAACTGGATAATTTTCCTTTTATTAGGAATAATTACATCTCGGATAACACATGTAGTTACTAATTTCAAGATGGTCTTATTTATTTCTGAACTTCTATCGTCGTTATGTTATATTCCATTAGACAATTATTCTGACAAACTTAATGAATTGAAATCCTAACAAAAATAAACTTCAAAAATGAAGTAATTTAACAAACTACTCTTTAATCATTTAGTTTTGCTGGATCACACTAACGTAGACTAACAAGCGTACAACATTCAAACTTACCTCAGCCGTGTCATACAGTCTTTAAAAGTATCTGACCAATTTTTAACAATTCAGTAAATTTTATGTCTACTAATTTTAAAGGAAAAGGGCGGACACAGGGCTATGGAAGTTATAAGTAGACATTCATCTGCCATCATCACAGGTGTATCTTTAATTTTTCGTATTGAAGCATTTTAGCAAAAAAAAAGTTATTCAATTTAATAAATCAAATGCGATTATATCTATTACAGTGTAGTGCAAATTGTAATTCCCTTTATGTACCTTGCATTGTAAAAAGATATCGAAATAATGAGGTTTTGATGTTTACAAAAATATACATTTTCACAATATGTATTACCGTGAAAGTGTAATATTACAATATTATTTAAGATGCAAATCAATTTAAACTGAACATTTATACTTAGGCGATATCATTACTTATTTGAGATTTGAGAAATTCTAAACTCTTGGTTCAGATTTCACTATAAATCATAATATGAGGCAGGCGTAACCTGTGAATGGGGACGAAGTCTGTATGTATTATTTTTTTCATTCAAAATGTTGATAAAAGAAAACGAAATACCGTGCGTAACGTTCCCGATTTTGGTTCTTTTGTGAGGGAATTAGCTGTGACGTTCTTTAAGTTATGACGTCATATTTGATGTAAACAAAAGAAACGCTTTCATCAGGTAACGTTTTTTTCATATCAAACAATTATTAAAATTGAATTTGTATTGAGATCCAATGTTATGTTTTACTAGACTGATCAATTAAAAAAAATTTCAAAGTCTCATGCAAACAAGACAGTTATCTGCGCAAATGCGGGGGAAACCGGAACAGGAAGTAGATCTGAAAAAAAAAGTTAACGATTTTGAGTTCATTAGTACAATGAAAAATTCGGGAAATCTTCCCGATTTTTTTTTATTTTTTTTTTTTTTATTGATTTTTCTACCGTAATTGGAGACTTCGTCCCCATAATAAACCTCTTTTGTCCAGTTGTCTCTAATGTTTGCTTTACTCGTTTCAATAGCTATAGAACGAAATAACACAATGCTGTATTTTTTACGACCGTCTTTGGTATATACATTTTTTCAGTGCGGGAATGCTTCTTTCTACCTGATTGGAAGATATTACGAGACGTGAATATTTAAAGTTTATTGATTGGTTAGGTCAATCCAAACCTAGTAAATGTCCTTCAATCACGTAGAGTATCGGATGTGTTCTCTCTATTTTAGCAATTAGATTTAGCCTGGTCATTAATCATGCATATTCATGATATTGGTACACAGGTAACTTGTATCTTTAAATAGCAAACAACAAAATTAAACGATCTACTACTTCATAACGTGTAAATCACGTGTTAAGTAAAATTTGTTGGTTGATGCACGTGGCTATTCTAGTAAATGAATTATTCTACAAAGCGAGAGCACTTTCCATTTTCATCAGCTAAGAGACGACTATCCCTTTTTGAAAGGCTAATACTTGTTTGTCAATTAAAATCAATGTTTTGTCTTTTGATTTGACCAATATCTTCTCTGTTATTCTTTTTTACTAGGCAGTTGATCTCTTACAATGTACATAGAACAATATGAGCAATAACTATAATAAGAAATTAACACCTTTCTAATTACATAAATGTAATAAAAATATGTTATTTAGAGCTCTTTTACGTGTTCCATTCACAATGTGAATCAATACTGCTATCATAATGTTTTCATCTGAAACATAACACGAAGGATAAATTTATATATCAGACTATTATGGTATCCTATAGCAGTTATCTTGCAGCCAAGGACGAAACCAAGTATGTGCATCTCGGTAATGATTTACCATAAATCATACACGCAGGTAATCGATTAACAATAGCATGTTATTGATTATCTGATGTTTTATACATTTTTGTAAGTCATCTTAATATAACATGACATAGTTTGGCTAATTATTGTTTCGAATGCTACAAATAAAATGCATCTTGACATTTTTTGTTGTGTGGTTGGGCTTTTAATTTTGCTATTTGATCACGAACTGTCCTTTATGAAATTGTATCGGAGTTCAGTATTTTTATGATTTGACTTTTTACATATTAACGCTCCGATCGATCGTGTGAGGATCATGTTTTTACTCTTAATACTGTATCGAGAAACCTAAAGACTTCATATGCAACCTTTATTGATCTTAAGAAAGCGTTCGATTTTGTTGACCGAGATTTGCTATTATATAAGCTTTTGTTAAATAACATTGATGGAAAAATTTACAACTCGATTAAAAACATTTACCTTAGTACTTCTGCTTGTGTTCGTGTGAACAACAGACTTTCACAGTGGTTTGTATGCAGTTCTGGTGTTAAACAAGGGGATAATTTATTCCCGACGTTATTTTCTATTTTTATCAACGATCTGGTAGAGGAAGTAAACAGTCTCGGACTTGGTGTAAATATTGGCGACTCAACGCTTTCGTTACTTTTATATGCGGACGACATAGTCTTATTGGCATCATCCGAAACTGACATGCAATGTATGCTTGATAAAATCCATGAGTGCTGCAAGCGATGGCGTGTTTTGATAAATACAGAGAAATCAAAAGTTTTGCATTTTCGTCCGTCTCGATCTAAAAGAAGCGAATTCCAGTTCAAAATCGGTGACAATCTTCTTCAAATAACTGACACATACAAATACCTCGGTGTAACTTTTCACGACCTAAAGGACTTTAAAGACAATGCAAATAGACTATCAGAAGCTGGAGGTAGAGCTTTAGGAGGAGTTATCTCTAAGATTCATCATCTAAAAGACTTTGGAATCAAAACTTTTCAGAAACGTTTTACTTCTTGTGTAGTTCCAGTGCTTGACACTACAGCTCTTCGATCTGGGGATACAAAGACTTTGCTTGCTTGAATCAAATCCAGAACAAAGCAATTCGTTATTTTCTTGGCGTTCATAAATTTGCACCGACACTTGCAATAAACGGTGAAGTTGGTTGGATGAACTCAAAGGAAAGACGATGGTGCAATATGTTATGGTATAGGAACAAACTTATATCAATGGACGACACTCGTATATGTAAACGCGTCTTCAATTGGGACTACGAAATTTGCACGAACAATTGGTCATCCGAAGTGAAAAACATTATGTCAGTGATAGGACTAGAGAGCAATTTTATTACAAAAAACACTTGCCATTCACAGATATGTAAAACCTTACTCAAAGATAAATGCTCCGCAGATTGGCAGAGACGTCTAACAAACTATCCAAAACTACGAACATACAGGCTCATAAAATCTGAATACTGCTGTGAACAATACATTGAACTTAATCTTAACTGTACTGAAAGATCCATAATAACGTAACTCAGGTGTGGCATTCTTCCACTTAGGTTAGAAACTGGTCGTTTTGTAGGTGAAGACGAATGTGACCGTTTGTGTAAAATGTGTAGCGATAACTGTGTGGAAAACGAATTTCATTTCCTTATCAATTGTAACTTTTATAACAATCTGCGACTGCAATATTTCTCTCGAATAGACAATTTATTTATATTATCAAATGAAGAACATTTTAAATATTTACTATGTCAGCATCCAAGAAAACTGCTAAATATTTATTGCAAGCTTTCAGTAAGAGAAAAAACTTTTTATATGACAATTTTCAATAACATTTTATTTATTTTTGTTCGTCGTACCATTGAAATTTATGTTTAAAGTGACTTATAGACCCAAATGGTCGGGCGTTCTAATTACTAGTATTGTTTTTATATATCACTGTATTATATAATATTTTGTGAAAAACACATGTCACTATAATAAATGATTTACTTACTTACTATTAAAATATGGTGAACGAACGTCATCTGTTTTAACCACCAGTTGACATGTATATTTACCTTTTGATCAAGAAAAGCTTTTGAATTATAAAACTATATAATAAAAACATTGTTTCAATAACAAACCATTATCTTTTTAAATATTTTTTATAAATAATAGTGGCAAATAATACAATATTATCGAAAACAACACATATCTGAACGTCGCCATTTTGATGTGATTTTATCAAAATTTATGTCGTAGAAGTAACGTTATACCTTCAGTTTGTAATTTTCCATTATATTGCGTCACGCCTTTGTGCAAAAACCATTCATTTTTCGCGGAATTCTATTTTATTTCAAATTCATACATTTTTATGGCCTGCCGTGGCACAGGGAACATTGAATGGTATCCTTGTCTGTTTGTACGTCCATCCGTACAAACATATCATAGTGTACTTCCATTGTCCAAAATTGGTTTCCAGGTTGCCGTTCTCTTACTTTAGTTTCCCCTACCAACTGATATGAAACTTATGCATAATGCTTATTACCACAAAACACAGATAAATTTTAGTTTTAGTGTTCTAGAGTTATGAGGGGTCGGACAGTGGGTACCTTTCTCCTTTCTCCCGTTCCTTTTTTCTTGTCTCTCTTGCAGCCGTAAAACATACAAAAAAACATATGTGTGGGATGCTCATTCCAATTGAAATGTTTTGTCTTGTTTTTATGGCTTGTCTCCGTCTTGTTCTTTCACAAGATAGAAGTGGCCTTCATTCTGCTTCAAGAATATCAATAACTGTTTTACTGACTGTATAGCTGTCTCTTACATTGAATTTGTAAGTCTGGTGATCGCGGTTTTCCAATGATTTTTGTTTATATAAAGTATCATGATGAATACAAATTATCGAAGATTGAGTAAGGATACGGCACATTTTTATGACACTTTTAGTCAATAATATGCTGAGTGTACACTTATAGAGGAAGCATATATATATATGTTCAGGTTACTTTTATTGGGTTACTTTTATGAATAACAGAATGTTGAACTTAGTCTTTTCAAATGTTCTTTTTTGTTT
This sequence comes from Mytilus trossulus, assembly GCF_036588685.1. Classification (NCBI taxonomy): domain Eukaryota; kingdom Metazoa; phylum Mollusca; class Bivalvia; order Mytilida; family Mytilidae; genus Mytilus; species Mytilus trossulus. The sequence goes on along the minus strand of NC_086385.1, from coordinate 25,587,017 downwards.
GTCCGCAAATACGCACACAACCCACTTGTTTACATCATTCAAAATATATATCATTTTATCAATAACTTTTACAACTGACGGAATGTTTTAACAGTTATTTTTTGTTTATGGATGCATTAAAATGTGTCTTTCTCAGACAAAACCATTCTAAATTTTATTGTTTCCTCCTGTACATGCCTTAACTATTTTCCACTGGACATTTTACAATCTCATTAAAATAATTCCGATGTTCTGATACTCTACCCTCCAGGAGGGTTATCCGATTTCTTAAACGTTACCGTCTAGGAGGGTAGCATATCAGAACATCGGGTTTTAGTGATATAGGACATTTTACAACCTCTAATCAAAACATAAAAATTGAACTTGAAAATCACTGTTTGCTTAATAAAATTTTTGAAGCACTTTATCAATGCATTGAAGTAGCGATGGCATCACCTTTGTATAGTTTCGTAGGGTTAAGTTGGATATATTTTTTGGCTAAGCTGAATGAAGACTGAGTTAGTTCGAAGTAAAATTAATTCATTAGAAATAATATGGGAAATGAAAACAAAATAATAAACACCAGTTTGATCCCGTTACTTATTTTTCAATACCTCTAACACTCTATATTCATCACCTTTTCTGCCAAATTCTATGGATAGCAGTCAACTTTGGAGCAATTTTTCAAAAACCAAGGTTAGTAACATGTGTCTCTACCCGTGCACACTACAGAATCCTGGACATTATTATTGTTAAATCTTTATCTGTATATTAGAGATCATATTGAAGTAGTGCCGACACTCAGAGTATTTTTATGAGGTCGTATTCAACATTTGGTTTCTGTTCTACTACTTAATTTGGCTTCAAATTAATGTTATAAAACCTATACGTAATGCTTAAAAATGTTTTATGTTTTTGCAAGAAGGTGCATCCTCTGTGTGCCATGGACACATTCCCCGTTTTTAAGCTCTTACGCATTATTTCTTTTTGTAATGCATGATAATCGGAACTTCATTACTATGGCTAAAAGAGTAGCCAAACTCAATTTTTATTTGATGTTCGCAAGTTTCCGATTAGATGTCACCACTACGCGTTGACAGTAAATCTACATTTGCGAACATCAGTCGCCAATGATGATCGATGGTGACTCCTCAACTACAATACCAAAATTCATGAGAACTCGATAGAACTGATTTTAATTTCTGAATGTATTCGAACGATTTTCATATCACAGGTGTACGTAACTTAATTTAAATACAAATACGGCTGGTCATCCAGGTCCATCTTTTGTTTCGTCTATCCTCATGTATGGGACCATGTTATTTGTTTGTTCAGTCAAAGACTCTAAATCTGAACATCATGTGTAACAATTGGACAAATCATACCAGTAATCTGTCTTTCTCCTGCAGGGCTTTCATATCATATTTGACTAATATTTGTTGGTGTCCAGATTTAAATGAATGGAATAAACACGGCTGCTGTAAATGACTTTACTAGTCAAAACTGATGTCTTTTCATCCAATTGTTGCATACAAGAATTATCAAACATGGGGCAGTAAAGCAAATTTCATTACTTTTAATGGCAATCAGAATGCTATCCTCTGATTCAAAAGATCACAGTTTGAAGCACTGTTTCCTTTGAAAATCAGAAACTTGTACATTAATTAATTAACAAGTATGACCAAAGTTAAACACCTCTCCTTCCGACTGATAGTTATGGGCATAATATAAGATAGTAAAGTTTTTGTATATAGTATATTTACATTTTATCGTTTCAATTTGAAGGAATAAACTTTATATGTGAATCATGGACGATTTTTAGTTTGTACCAGAATAGTGTAAATAATGGCGATAGGGTCACATCCCCAGAGGAGACATTTGATATCTCTTTTATGGTTTTAAAAGTGTTATCTTTTAAATATAATTCAGAGAAAGTTTTATCTTGTGAGTGATTTTACACCGATTCTAGGATTGGTGGTTCTCCTGACATAGGAGGGAGTTGCAGTACAGGTAAACAGGTAAACAGGTGTGGGCATAAAAGTTAAGTTTATCACTATTTTGTCTCATTGACTTTGATCAATCCTAAAGTTTTACAAGTCAAAATGATATTTTGTAAAACAAATGCTATTAAAAATTTCTTTCAATCGGAAATCTTCTTTGCAGATCCACAAAAAACGTATGTTTGTGTATTGCAGAAATGACATGCTGAATACATAACGCCCATTTCCGTAAAACGAGTTCAGGTAAATATCAATTTATTTAGCTAATTGTTATGCAAATAGTTTAATCCTTAAGTTCACTGGTTTTTTTTTAAATTGTTGACCGGAAAAGGAGTATGTTTGACTTTTTGTTGTCATGGCAACGTATTTTTTAAAATAAAATAAAAAAAATCTTGTTTGTAGGATTTTTATTTATTTAAAGATATTAATAAAAAATAGACAATCATTAATTTATATTTTATTCAGTTTAATTTTTTTATAATCACTTTCATACATTATTATTTCAAAAGAATTCAAATACAATTTTCCCAAAAAAGACGTCAAAAATCGCATTTTAAAAATTTTCACCTTAAAGAACGGGACGGGCGATGTTCGTTTTTTTTCTTCATTAAATTGTTTGGTATTCCTCTCTGAACAAAATATTGTATCATTGATATTGATATAGTATTACTTAAAAACAAGGTATCATGCAAACCTTACTTTAAGCTTATTGTGTCCAGTTTAATGCTATGCCAATAAAAAACATGACTGACGCGGATGGTTAAATATAAATTCATCAAGCATGTGTTCACGTTTGAAAGGAGGTAAAAAAAATGCACAAAGGGGATACCACACTGTTAATATATGTTAAAGTGTTCGGTAGAAGATTGAAAAGACGTCGCACTGTCATATGCAGTTTTTAGAAGACGACTTCTAAATATGAACTGGAAGTAAAATATTAAAGTTTTATAGAAATCAAATAACATTAGTTCACCAACATTTAAGTTTATATGACAAAGTACTACTAAAGCGTATTTAAGTAAGAATCAATGTCATTCAGTTTGATAAACACGCACATCGAGTACTAAATTGATATTAAATTCATTTTAAATGATAGTATATAGATAGTTAAACTCCAGTGTCTATCCTAAATGGAGGTATATTAAATGGCCTTCCAAATACTATTTCAATCCCTAACATCACTGACGAGACATTAATTGGCGAAATCCGGATCTGGTGTACAAATCGTCAATAGCAGTCAGCAGGGTTTAAAAACATAAGTTGTTCGACCAATTCGTCAAATGTGTTTGGTTAAAATATACTATTTCACTATTTTTGTCTTATGAAAAATGTTGTTTGTACTGTTTTTAGACCCCTCGTCCACGAAATTGGTTTTACATTCACAAGTATACAAATTATGTTTTTTATCCAAAGTTATCATAGGTTTGAACGTTGTTTTCAATTTAGACTTGATTGTATTTATAAATATATATGTCGTGTACTTGTTATTACTTGTACAAGTAATTACTCATACACTTTTTACTGAGAAAAAGATAATAACTTGTACAAATCATTATATTTGATGTTCTCAAGAAATCGTTTCCCTTTAAACAAATAATTTATGACTTATACATAAAGGTATAAAAGTATAAACATGTGTGTACTTTTTTTAATAACAAATATATAAGCAAGACGACAAAACTTAAGTGACTGTAAAGATGGAAAACAGTCTAGAAAAAAACCTAAAAAAATAATTGACCTCATAATTCGCTTTCACACGCGTAAGATAGTACAGAGAGAATATCAGTCATGTTAAGCAAGCCAAATTAAGTTCCAAAAACACAACACTCCAAAGATATGTTTAACGACAGAATTGTGTTTTGAACGTGGCAGTAATTGAAAAACACATTCGCAAAGAAAACGGAATTGTTTATAGTGTGCAATTGGTGAACTTTACCCTTTGATAAGAACAGCAAATGACAAAAAATTATAATTGATGCAAGCTATACTTTATTGTAGTTTTAACATGGGTAGGCATTATTTTTGCACGAGCGCAAGTGAAGGCTAACATGACACGAATATAATACCTACCCAAGTTAAAACTGCAATAAAGTATAGCTCGCATCAATTATTTAGATTCTGATTAGGACAAGTAAGGTAATTTCTATGTCCGATGTGTTTAATTGTAGATCGTTTGTGTAGGCTCTTCTATGAACCTCCTTTTTTATTGTTATGAATTAAACCACTGACACTGTGATTTTGCAGAGGGAGGAGTTTGAACAGCCAACATGAACAGGTTGTCGTATCTAGGTCAAATATGTCAATTTCGAAATGCAACACATTACAGTCATAATAAATGAATTAGTAACAACATGTTCATCATTTAAGAGTTTGGAAGTGTTTTGAGTTAATGAAGTAATAAAATACATGCCAATTTGATAAAATTTATTATTCTGCAGTAGTCAATATACAAATGTGCAAACAAATTTTATTCAATTTAGAGTAGGGGTTTGTTCACCAAGCGAAATAAGCACGTAATATTATAATTGGAGACAATGTTACAGTGCAAATAGAACACAGAGGTGTGATTGATTGTAGACATATAAAAGGAGCTGTACTGAATATTGCCGAAAATTAAAAAATAGGAAAAAAGTTGAATCATGAATGGTTTAATGAGTTGAAATTAAATCGAAAAGATTCAGATAAAGGATTTGACAATTTTGGACATACCAGAGAGCACTGAGGTTGATGTCATGGATACTACCCTATCCAAAGTCAGACTCGCTCAAAAACACTCGGGATTTATTTAGTATTGGGATGAAAGAGTAACCCCAAGTAATGTAAAATTCTTCAACCTAAACACCAATTCCTAAAAAATTGAACCCTTTAACCAACGAAACCTCCCATTACTTACCCAAAACTACAGAAAATGTTCCCAACCCTCAACACTTTTCCCAAATAACCCTTAACATCCATGACGTATCCCCATATTCTTAGTTTTATTATATGATATTATCAAATAGATAAAATAAAACTTTCAAAATGACACATTTATTAGCAAAATATAATTTTCCTTTAATTATATTATATAAACATAACTACCAGTACACAAAATTACAAAGCTAAAATTACCATGTGTAAAAGTTAAGTATAAACCTGAAAGTTTGATTATGCTAAAACAGTCTCTACATGGGTGTGTGTTAAAATATATAGTATCAAAAGTGATTTAAACAAATGGTGTAGGTTATCCGTAAATACCTCACATTTAAGTTTCCAATTCTACAAATTAATAAAAGAAATACATATATAAATGAAGGCAAACAATTTACGTTCATAGTTAACTTTTACACATTGTATTACAATATTGTCATACTATCCTACTTTTTAAAGGCTTGGGGTAAATCAGGGGATTCCCAAAACTTGTGAAAAATGTTTCCAGCATCAGAAAGATTAGAGTCTGCAACTTTCGAAAATAAAGAACTTACTGACCCTGCATCAACTTATCTATTCATTCTTGAATATTTATCTAAGGAACGTTTGCTAAACCAAACACCATGTTCCATAATCTCCTTACTAGAAGCTATACCCGCAGACATTATAGTTATAGCACAACCTCCTCTAATGCCATGTATAGTTTCACCCTAAAAAAAATTGCAAACGGAGGCCCATTCCTAAAGAAGAAACTGGAGATTCTATAACACGAGAGTGAGAAGGGTCTAAAGTTCTAAAAAGATAACCTACTGATAAATCGATATCCATTTCTTCTGCTCCAGAAACATACTGATTTAAATTTTCAACAGGACAAATCAACTTATCGGAGACTGGTGAAATCACAAACTCATTGATTTTGCCATTCCCTAAAGTTTTGCCTACTGTATGACGAAATAAAAGAGCCTCAGAATCTGTCAACGTTTTCACCTCTTGAGCTTAACACTTGCATAAAGCACTGGCCCTATCTCCCGCAAAAAAACACCAAAGTAAAAAATGCTCTATCTCTTAAATATACAAAACGTTTACCAGGCTTTAACGTATGATCATTCAACTGTTCTGTTATGTAAACACTGATTATTTGTCAGCTTGTCTAAAATATAGGTTTTGCCTGCACAATAGGTACATGGGCTACTGCTTGTTCTAGTTTTACTGCTTCTAAATAGCGCTTTACTATAGTACTCGACACAGGGTTTCCGAATTTGACAAGACCAGACTCGGTCCATTCGCCCTTTCTTCCGAAAGAATAAAAAATAACCTTCACCTGACTCGCTTAAGATGATACAGTGCCAGAAGCTAGTCTACAAGGATAAGAACAATCCTTAAATTTCTGGTTTTATAAAAATGAACAACATAAATCATGTATTTTCGTTGTCCCTTTCGTAGCACGGTCAATCAAAAACAATTTTATGTCTTCTGGAGTGTCAGAAGGCAGATTTTTAGCACGACCTATTAAGAACGATTCTAAATCTTTCTTCAAAGAAACTTTTTTCATAACATTATGAAACTTCAACCTAGCTGCCCAAAGATCACATTTAAGTCCCCTCTTATCAGGAACAAAACCTTTCTTAGACGGTACAAGAAGGACACCGAACTCTCCTATTCTACCAAGAACAATATGGTCTATCAACGAATTAGACATCAATGGCCACCAAATGGGTCTAACATCCTCATCAGGAATAATCATAGTGCAAAATCTCACCTTTTGATCTCTCAGAAAACTCAAAACCGGAAGGATAATAGCAAAAGGAGGGAAAACGTACAAATTATCAGATAGACACAAAATCTGAGAAAACACATTGCCACCCGTAGAACCTGGAGTTGGATACGGGGTGAAATGGCGCAAAGGCACATCTACAGTATCTCTCATCACATTAGAGTCTAAAGACATAAGATCTATATGGTGCGGGCCAACATTTGCTCTATTAAAAGAAACTTATCTCTATTCAATATACAATCCTGGACAGACAGACTTCTAGAAAGTAAAACTGCAAGATTATCTTTAAAAGGAATGTAAAATAACCTCAAATCAACATTAAACTCAACGTGAAATTGAAATAATCCTTCATCAATTCATTTAAAGCCAAATCCTTAAATGTCTGCTTCTCCCATGCCTGCACACACGCCATATTATCAACAAACGCGTCCACCCTATGATCCTGGTTGGAAACCGAAACTGATTTAAGACCATTAATAAAAGCTTGTGTTTCCTTTAAATGAATAGCCCGTTCATCCTTTTCATCCTAAAAGTAAGAAAACTCAGTAGGATTGTCCTGTGAATAAACTAATGCTCCCCATTTTTATAAAGACGAGTCAGTCACCATAGAAACCTTGTAAATGATTTTCACCTCTCCAAGGGAAACACCCCTTCCAGCTTTGTAAGAAAGTCCAGTGAGAAATTTCATTTCTTAAATCCTGAGAAAGCTTAACATAACCACGGGTTTTCCCTGCTATACTTATAGCTTTGTTAACCTCCTTAGTATAGAATTTAGCACTAGGCAGCGCCAACAAGAAAGTGACACATTTCCCAGCAAACTTTTGTAAAGTATTCAAATCAACTTCCTGTGTAGCTAAGATTTTATCTTTCAATACTAAAAAACTGTCAACTTTATCTTCAGGAATCAGAAAAGCCAATCGGTCTGAGTCAATCAACATACCCAAAAACCTAATTACCGTACTAGGTACAAACTTATATTTTTCAATACTTATGAAAACACCTAACCTAATTAAGACTTCGCAAACAACATACAAGGACTTAAAAGCATTCTCCTGCCTAACTCACTGTACCTCATGAGGTTTCCCTATCAGCTCTCCTATTCATCTATCATCTATATACTGTAAACAAGGTACGCACAGGGATCTGCAAAACCCTGTAGCAGTCAGTCCAGTCATCTGATATATATATGCACTTGCCTTGAAACTTAAAGATATAGTGTTAAAGACAAAATAATACCAACCAAATTGCAAACCAAAATATTTTCTACTCTTCTTATCCAGAAAAATATGATCACAACCAGATTTGTCATCTAAACAAGACATCAAGTCGCATTAATATAAGAGGAGAACCTTGAAATAACACTAAAATGTACCACACACAGAAACGCATCGAGCATCAGACAAAATCCCACGAGAATAACAAATATAACATCAAAACCAAATACATGAAAACATTGAAATACGGTAATTATTTATTTAAACAAAGGATGTCCCCCTGTTTGGTAGGGACGAGCAGCTTAATCATTCATTACCTCATTCCTTTCAAAAATTTACAACACAACAATGTGTTGCATGCGCATAACTCATCTGTAGCTATAATAATGCTTGGAAAGTTCATGATGGGATTATCATATTTGATGCATTTAAGACAGCTACATATTTTTTAATCGTACTATAGTAGACTTAATATCATTTAAAATTATTAAGCTTCAATCATTAATCGTGTCATATTGTCGAACAGTTGATTCTTTCCTTTCAGTGCATAGCATTAGCAAGTACCCTTTTATCCCCATTATTCAGAAAAAGTATTGACTTTTTACCACGATAGTCCCTATTGTGTAACTTTTCTCGATGTAATAATTAAAGAGATATTAAACCATTTATAGATGACACGACAGTAATATTCGTGTTTCAACAGAGATAAATGTATCATACTTCAGATTCAAGTGTCAAGTTAATGGATTGTAGTCTTGAATTTGTTATACAATAACTTTGATCAGCACTAATATCTATATCGCAGATTGTTATCTAAAATATTTGTTGTTTGTACAAAAATCATGCCATGCATATTTGTTACTGTCACTAATTCAGTCAACATCATATATAATGATCCAAAACTTGAAGACACCTGGTGTTTTCTATTATCAGATTATCATAAATCAACGAGGCATTTAACCTTAAAATGTTATACAAGACGCCTTTGTTGTTTGTCAAAATTGAAATATAAGTATCCACCATATAGATGGTTTTTGCAAAACTATATTACTGTCATGACTTCACTATTTAATTGTGATTGGTTTGAATATGATACGTTGTAATACAAATAATGCAATCAGATAAATGAAATGATATAGACAGGAAGCCGAAGTCAAAATAAGTTTTGTCAGGAATAGTTGCATCGTTTTATTTTTATTTTCATTTTTATAGTTACTTGTGTATTCATCCATACCAACATCGGTCTTGCGAAATGAAAATAACCAATATACACACCAGTACTTCATAGGTATAGGAAGATGTGGTGTGAGTGCCAATGAGACAACTCTCCATCCAAATAACAATTTAATAAGTAAACCATTATAGGTTAAAGTACGGCCTTCAACACGGAGCCCTTGCTCACACCGAACAACAAGCTATAAAGGGCCCCAAAATTACTAGTGTAAAACCATTCAAACGGGAAAACCAACGGTCTAATCTATATAAACAAAACGAGAAACGAGAAACACGTATATATTACATAAACAAACGACAACTACTGTACATCAGATTCCTGACTTAGGACAGGTGCAAACATTTGCAGCGGGATTAAACGTTTTAATGGATCCAAACCTTCTCCCTTTTTCTGAAACAATAGCATAACATCACAACATAGAAAAACATACGATAAAATATTCATGTTAGTATATTGATGTAAACAATTGGAAATATAGTCAATAATGTGAATAGAGTTCAAATGTCATCGTAAATACTGTTTTGATTAAGATATGTACTTTAGTACTATTTTTCTGATTCGTTTCAAACCAATAGGGAACCCCTGTCAGACATCACAGAATGATTGGACTTTTCACTGAAATTTGGTACATTTTGCGTATATAATGCTTTTTTGTTATCGAAACTAGGCAATGCAGGGAAGAATACAGTTTATAAACACACACACAAACACAAAGTCTTCATTAATTGACAAATTTAATTTACAAGATGTCAATCAAAAAAGTTGCATCGGATTATTCGTTCGATGCTACAAATTTAGATACATGCATTGATTTAAGAAAAGCCTTGAGCGATGTTGAAACTTGCAAATCGTGTACTGTAAGGCCTACTCTAGTAAGTTAAACAATAAGCACAGAAACAAACCATGATGGAAGGTTGTGTGTCATATTTGGTTTAAGTTTTACGGGTTGAGGGTTAAAGGAGAAAAAGCAAATTGCTACATTTTGAAGAATTTGAAAATCAAAACAACTTTATATCACCGATACACATTAGCTAAATTATTGTGAAAATGAGTTTGTCCTTTTTTCTTTTTCAAGACAACAAATCTCGCAGTAGCATTAGAGTCCACGTTCAGTCCATATCCTTATGCAATTGTCAAATATGTCCTCTTCAATATATATTGCTGTGTACCTATTTTCAGCAAAGCAGTTGGTGGAAGATACTTCTTAATAGTTTCGATTGCAGCTTTTTTATCTTTAGCTCACCTAGCATACGAATGCCGGTTGACCTTTTCACACAAATTATGGTCCATCATCTGTTGTTTTCTCCTGTAGTCTAACAAGCAGTTACAAAAATCTTACCCTTTGAAACTACTAAGCCTAATTTAACGAAACTTGGCCACAATCATCATTTCAGAATCCAGTTTATTGTCCGATGATCTCAATTTGTAGATCGTATCTAAAGTTTGAACACAAGGCAAAATGCAAGTTTTAAAATACCTATGAATAGAAAAATCTTAAAGCCAAGAATGTTCATATTTTTTAGATCAACCTATTGTCTATTTACATCAAAACTGTCAGACAACTTCTTAAAATAGAGTAAGTGTCCCATCAATGCCAAATTTCATCAATTTCATGTCTGCTGATTGTTTCGAAAGTCATTCTAGATAGAGAGTACATATAGGTGCATGATCAGCTAGACAAAACCTACAAAAAATTGTACATGGTCGTTTTTGTCCTATTGGACATATGCGCTTCGAATCGTAAAAACTATAACAGATACATAAAGACTAAAATTAACAAATATAACTACCAATACACAATTTACACATATGTCTTACCACCAAAGTCCTCACTCGACTCCTTATTTAAGAAATGGACTTCAAATGACACATTATTGATCACTATAAATGATAGTAAAAAAATCATCAGCTAAAGATCTTAAAACAAGTTGAAATAGGCCAAATTGCCAGTCAACGTCTTTTCTTACTCATTTAAGGAAGTTTTTTTGGCGTTCTTGCTTATTATCTTGCAATCTGTAAAGGATAGATATTTAAAACAATGAAAATTATATGGAGGACGAGATCCTCGATAGTTGACTCTTTATATGAGTGTTTGGTCTAAAAGAGGGGAGGGCGGAGTGGGGGAATATAAACTATTTGTTCTTTTAAGACATGCTTATTTCCACAATTTTAATTCTAAAATGAAATCAATTAGTATATAAAGTCTGTATAAATGACTACAATATCTTATAAAGCCAACGATTCGAGCATGTGATAGATTCAAATACAATTGTCAGAATGTGCTGTCTGATATAAAAGTATGTGGGAAAAAATCCTTAATACTGTGATGAATGTTAAAAGATGAACGAACGATACCAAAGGGACAGTCAAACTCACATATCTAAAACAAACTGACAACGCCATGGCTAAAAATGAAAAAAAACAACAACATAAAAACAATAGTACACATGACACAACATAGAAAACTAAATATAAACATCACGAACCCCACCAAAAACTAGGGGTGATATCAGGTGCTCCGGGAGGGTAAGCAGATCCTGCTCCTCATGTGGCACCCGTCGTGTTGCTTATTTGATTACAAATCCAGTAAATAGTCTAATTAGGTAGGTCACATTCATGAAAGGGAAGAAGATTGTAGTTACGACGTTAGGAACATATCCGATATCATTTGTGAAACAGTTATTCAATAACGGTCAGCCAACTCATGATGGCGTCCGTAAACTTTACGAAGGGATGATTTCAACTTTACCATTTGAAACTCTTGGTTTAATAGTTGTGAGCAGTAACCCTCTATCGAGAAATTCATGATAGGAAATGCAAGCACGGGGATATCGTTTCAATTGGGACATATATACCCCGTATGCAGGTGCTGCTGGAATGTTGCTACTTAGAAATGGAAAGTTCACAATAGGAAAGCTGAAATCATCTCTTTTGTCGTAAAGTTTTGTTTTCAACTGACTCTCATTGTCAATTTCTAGATGTAAGTCAAGATATGAAGCCGACTTGACTGTATCTGTAGTATCCTTTATCTCCAGGTCGATGGGATAGATGCGTTCCACATAGTCACCAAATTTTGAATTGTTTAGTGAAAGATATTGTTAACTTCTTATCTGTCTTCCTAAGAATTTCCTGCATGAAGTCAGCCTCATAATAATAAAGAAACAAGTCGGCAAGTAGAGGGGCACAGTTTGTTCCCATTGGAATGCCGACTGTCTGTTGAAAAACACGTATAAGTATATTCTATTCAACACAAGGCAACTCTTAGTTTCTTTATTAAACATTATTATGTGGCGACAAAAAGTTATCATTTTTTTTCGTATACAAATTACTCTTACATGCGTACATATCTGATGGCATTTTATGGCATATTATTTCTTTAATATATTTATTACTAGCTTTTGAAAGAGTTAAATACTAAAAATAAAAATTGCAATGCAAAGTTTTTCTTTAAAAGAATAAGAAAAAAATGTGCTATGCCTCACTCGTCAAATATTTTCGTAAACAATGTCAAAGGGACTTTTGACTATTTTTTTTCTTTCGGCAAGGATTGTTTCATTATAAATTAAATGTTAAACTTTTTAACAGTCACATATAATCTATATAAATAAAAGCAACAGTAGTATACCGCTGTTCAAACTCATAAATCCATGGACAAAAAATATAATTAATAATAAAAAATCAAACAATACGTGTGTCCTTGATAGCAATGTCATTTGACTACCAAATCACAAAATCGTTCATCAAGAATAAGAGCAATTTTTTTGGCAGAGTGCATGTTTATCTTTTTATTGATGATTTTATAATGCAAGGATATAATAAAAAAATATTGTCTTATTTATTACTATGTGAGGATTTTTTCTTTACAATTAAAAAAAATAAATAAAAGTATGTGTTTCATTATATGATCGTAGGTCAAAAAGTAAGATATGTTATCAGATGTTAAGGTTCAGCTGTTTATCTAACCGTTACTATTTTATATTTCTAAATGTTAGACGTTCAGTTTAAATTCAAAACACACAAATTCCTTTTTTTTATCCAAACCTTGTAGCGAATGGTTAGTTGTAAGTAAAACAGGATGTTCTAATGTTTCGATTCGTTTTCGAAACTTATTTTGTAATGAAATTAATCGTAAGGCTAATTTTAATGAGGCAGACAACTTGAAAAGATATCCTTCCAAACAAAATGTCGACATTTTGACAGGCTCGTGTTATCTGTTCTTCGTAGTATTTTTGACCAGACATATGCAGGCTAATTTTTTACCTATTGTCCATGATTATTTCTACCCGCCTTGTTATTATATAAAATATTCATAGATCGAATAAGCTTGTCTTTTGTTTATGTGTTACATATTTGGTTTTCGTTAATTTTTTTACATACATAAGGCCGTTAGTTTTCTTGTTTGAATTGTTTTACATTGTCTTATTGGGTCCTTTTATAACTGACTATGCGGTATGGGCTTTGCTCATTGTTGAAGGCCGTACGGTGACCTATACTTGTTAATGTCTGTGTCTTTTTGGTCTTTTGTGAATAGTTGTCTCATTGACCATCATACCACATCTTCTTTTTTGATATAAGCATAAATAACTGTTTAAGATTCCGTTACTATTTCTGTGATAAATACCAAAGTTATTATAAATAACATTCTTTTCATATCAAGCTTTAAAAAAACATGTATACATTCCTACTACGTGAAATGCATTTCACAGAAATGAACAACAAGTCAGTTACTGGAAAATATAGGATTTCTTTTAATATTATAGTTAAAAAATAAACGTATGATCGTTAATACTCAACGTTAGACAACCAACATTTGGAATTCTCGTAGATTTATTATGAGTTTGCAAACATGGTAAAAATGAATGGGGTATCCAAATATATGACAACGGATTAAACGTTTATGTGTTAATTGTTTGTTCCACTAACCTCCCTCTTAGCATGAATAATAACGCAATATGGGAGAGTTAAAAAGTTCATATCTATATTTCCAAGTCGACCCTATAGCTACGATGTTTACATAATTCAACAATCGCAAATACACTGTGTAGAATAAATTGGTATGCTAAGGTTTCTATTTAGTTCTAGTCTTTTCAAAATTTGCCCGATCCAAAAAATAATATTTGTCAATCGAAATATTTTCATATCATATCAAGTATATTAATTAAAAAAAAAAAAACATTTACTGTACATACAAAAAACATTTACTGTACATACAAAAAACATTAGAAGAATCCTCAAAACTAATTTCGAATATATCAATATAACAAAATGATAACTTGGGCATTGATAGAAGGCTTCGTTTTTTTAGTAAAATAATGCTTCACTGCTGTTTCATCAGATCCTTTCTAGATAAATATTTATCAAGTAAATAGAGCAGTTGATGAGTCATTCGAAAACAATATTCAAGCAATGACATGTAAAATAATTGCATTGACATTTTATTTGAAAATTAGTAGACAACTCTCATAGATACTAGGAAACATGGAAGTTAGCTACCATAGTTTCCTGAAAAGCCTTGTTTTACAATGAGAAAAATCCATAGTCAGCCATAATAGACCCACAAATGACACATGTAAATCAGTCCAAACGCGTATAGTATTTGACAGGGGTAAGAATGATGGTCGGCGGCCAACCTTCCCCCTATATTGAGACAAGTTGATATTAATTTTGAAAAAAGAAATAGAAATATAATCTCTCTGTATGATATCCGAGGAATACAATAATTCAAATGAATAAATACCTTATTCGTGCTTTCATCATGTTAATTACGTAAATTGTTTTCAATTAACAATTTCCCAGTACACGTATACGTATCTATACCTTTATTTTATCTTATGCATTTTTTTATTATCAATTTCTTATTTCACCTACGTTTGTGAATACCTTATATATTCAATACCATTTATAATTGAATCATTCCAAAACTGAAAGTAGCTATATTAAATAAAAGTTAGACTGCTTTGAAGTATGTTCAATTTTTTTGTCTGATTCATAACTTAATTTTCTCAACATTTAATCATGTCATTATATTTCAGACTTTTTTCAATCATGATGGTTGGTAAAAAAACAACTCATGATATATGTCAAGATTAAATATTGTATTTACACCAGACGCGCGTTTTCAAAAGACTAATCAGTGACGCTCGAATCCAAAAAAGTTAAAAAGGCCAAATAAAGTAAGAAGTTAAAGAGCATAGTAACGTTCTTTTACATATAAGAGGGAGCCGGTATGCAGTCATCTGCTTACTCTTTACAGATATAGCAGAAGTCGTTGTTGAACAAAATATTCTCACATGACGTCCTTTAAATGCTTTGAGTACACACCCGTGGTAAAATATGGATATATTGTTAGGGCTGTTCCGATTGTACTCCCGATATGCTTTTTGTGGAGGAGCTTCCGGACGTCAAATAACAATGAACTCAGCATATAAGCATTTTACGTTAAAATACACGCATGTGAAACCGAAAATCATCACAACCAAGGAAACGTAAACATTGGTCATATAGGCAATTTTCTGTTCCGTTCTTTTACGTCAATTTAATAGTGCGTTTATTTATAGGAACGGTAAATAATGCCTTCAGCTTGAGGGCTTGGATCCAAAAAAATTGCAGCATTTGTCCTATAAGAATCTAAATAATTCGTAGGGGCTTGATTACATCGTGATTTAACCACGGGTTGTCCTTTGATGCCATTATTTTAACCCATCGTAATCGCTCATGGTAAAACTTTTGTCATAAAGGGCCAAGCCGTGGTAAAATCACGATATATTCAAGCCCACATGCATTATTTCTTTCATTTCGTATTTATTAACCTTTTTTAACAGTCTAATGAAAAGGTGTCTAAAAACCAATGAACTAAAAAAAACTACTTTGAAACGAAACAGAGAAAACGTGATCTTTTTTATTACAATATTAAGAAGTTGTGGAAAAAAACTATTTGATTAAAAGGATAAAGCAGAAACATTTCGACAATATCTAAACATGTATATGTTAAAACATTCAAACTTACCGCAGTCATGCTTCAGTCCTACGATAAAATGAATTGCGTGTATACAAATTTGAAGAAAGAATTGCGAACCAAAAGGCCAATCAAAGTTATACGCATTAATATTATTTCTCTTTCATCAAATTTCTAATTTAAAAGTGTTTTTTATAATTATACAGCAGATGATAATAGCAGTTTATTAAATATTATACTAGTATTAAGATGAAATACAAATCGTTAACCATTTAAAACAAGTTCGTCTACAATATGACACCCTTAAGTGCCTCAAATTGTAAATTGAAATAGAAAAATAATCTTATAAATGTTTACAAATTTCATTTTCAGTCACGATGATTATAGGCTTTGAAAGAATACATTTACGTAGTTTTTTGAAGCGTGAAACTGCTACAAAACTAAACAATATATATACCCGTGTGTTTTATTAGTTATCATTTCTGATTTCTACGAATCAAGGTTTAATCAAGATTATTATTATTTAGAGGGGAAAACTCAGATCAAGTTTCTAGAGTTCTGGATACTTACTCATTGATAACTGATAGTCAAGAAGGTAGTTCATAAACTAAAATACGGATGTTTACATTTGAAAATATTTTTTGAAAAAAAAGGAATAATTTTCCAGAAAGTGTGCAACAGGTGGTAAGATGAGAGGAAAAGCAAAGAAGTATAGATAAATAGAAGTAAGATTCACAACTTTAAAGGAAACCCTACACAATGGTACAACAGACTATATTCAGTATGGTGATGCAGATTCTTACATCCTCAAACTTAGAAACTAAATTAACCTTGAACATTCAAATGTGTATATCAGTGCCTTGTACTTGTATGATATTTGTCTTTATTTATTTATTAAAATATGAAATGTTCATGTCGAATTTGTCATCTCTAATAAGACTTTATATAACACATTAGTAAAAAGAAACACTCTCAGGAAAAAAAGAGCAACTATAAAAAGTGGGACATCAAAAATGAAAAAATATATCTTTCCTTTAAAAAGTATTTCATGGTAGAATTTAACATCAAAATAACAGATATCAACTAATTGCAATACAAACAAAACATAACTTATTTTATTGTTTACAGAAGCTCCCATTTCGCCTTAGTTAATTCTTGTGTACCTGGAAATTTGTAAACTGGAATTACTTTCATATATAGATTTTGACAGCTAAAATAAGACGAAATGAGAATAAGCCAAGGAAATCTGTATAATTTTTTTTCTTTCTTATTTAAACCTCTATTTTCATGTACAATTACTTAATCAAACTTACAGTACTATATCATGTTATGCAGTCTTAAAACGAAACTTTGTATGCATTCCAAAATATAATTTGTACAACTATGTGTTTTAAATATAACGTATTGTTCTTGGTAAAGGGTGTGGTAAAGTTAAAAATTAAAAGGAAAACTTTTCTCTCCATAAATATATCAATTTAAAGCAAGGTAATTGAGCGGTTAGTAAGTCTTTTCAATACAGTATAAAGGACAGACAGCTTTTGTTGATATTATTTTCAATTGTAACTTCCTTGGTGTACCATACACCGCAAAGACATGTCTAAAGAATGTTATCGTCTATATCAAATAAAACATGACAAAAACATTATACGATCTGTCACAATTGAAAATATCATTTAGTCTATCCAAATCGTGTTTAGGTTTTAGAGCTATCTTTAAAACTGCAACTTTGAATGTATACGACACTGGATTACTTCGTACTGTATTTGTCCTTTTGGACATTTCTTGATTCGAGTGTCCCTAATGAGTTATTTAAAGACGAAACGCGCGTCTTGCGGAATTATCGGGTTTTAATCCCGGTATCTATGATAATGATGATAAGTAAAATTTACATGTTTTTCCACTATGTAAAAACGCGAGTTAACAGGACGAAAATGATGGGATAAAGGAGCGTGAATATTTTTTCGAAGAGAAAATGAAGACACCCCAAAACAAGAATGTTTCCATAGTACACGGATGCCCCACTCACCCTTAAATTTTCTATGTTCATTTGACCTGAAAATCGGGGTAGAAACTTTAATTTGGCATTAAAAGTACGAGGATCATATCATAGGGAACATGTGTACTAAGGCTGAAGATGATTTGATTTCAACTTTATCAAAAACTGTCTTGACCAAAAACTTTAACCTGAAGCGGGACAGACGGACCGACGAACGAATGGACGCACATATATACCAGATACAAAATGCTTCTCTACTATCAAAGAAAGGGCATCAAAAGAAAGATGTCCAAAACACAAACATGTCCACAAATGGTCAGTCAGCACAGGAAATATTTCAATAAGTCATGAAACTGTCAAGACAGTAAACGTCGTTTTTGCATTGTCGTAACATTGGTTTATCTATTGTAACATAATGTATTTAATCTTGAAGTTTGAATTGTTAAAATGTATAGAATCAATTTAATCTTTAAATCTACGTTAAGATGTGGAAAACGAATTAACGTTACAATTAAGCAACGAATCAGTGTTATTAAGCATCCACAGAACTTTTAGAAGCATACATGTATGTAACATACATTTACTAGAAAAATAATGTTTCCGTTCATATGTAATCAATTATGTCATCATATTTATTCATACGGACAGTTGTGTACGTTGTATGCATTGTTTAACTACACCGTGTGTAAAGCATTTTGAAAATTGTAACTCTTAATTTTAACCCCTTCAATTCGAAGTTGCGACCAGTTCCGTTTTCTGAAATTTGTACAATTTAAATGTTGTATATTTGGATACATAAATAATGGAAAATTTTATGACAGCACAAACTTCAAAGATAAATCGAGATTTCGTTCTACTTTTTTTTTAGTTAGAAGTTGCATAGATATACTTTTTAAATGGCTGTCTATGAGAAAACCATGCAAAATATGAAAATAATTATGAAAGGTATTTTGGAGATTGTAGTGCATTTTGGTTTTTTTATAAAGTATTTGGTACATCTAAAAGACCTGTGGTTGAAAATTTACATTTTCCCTCAAATTCAGTAAATTATGGGTTATTCTATTTTTGGTCCTAAATTTGCTTAAAATGGTGTTAAAATCTATACATTTCTTGATTTGTTTAAAAAGTAATTCAAAATAAATATTTTTCATTTTTCTTTTTTAATCATAAAGTTAAGATGTTGTTCTAAAATATTATGCAAAAGGATTCTTCTATTCTCCCTCTGTATTTTCTGTATGTTAATTTAAAAAAATGTTTTTTTATAAAAATTAAATAAAAACTTGTACTTTAGATGGTTATAAAACCTCAAAAGTCACTCATTTTTTAATAAAATTTTGTATAGTGTTATATTTTAATATACACTAAATGTATGTAATTGGAATTCAGTTGCAAAATAATAATAGCAGAGTAAAAAAAAAAGAGTGATAAGGTAAAAACAATCAACAGTTAATTATCTCCCCTTGTTCCCAATGAAGGAACTCTTCATATTAGAGATAGATTAAGTATAAATAACATTAGGAGGGAAACTACTTCAAACAACAAAGATGACAGAATGATGACAGGACAGTTTAACCAATGTGCATTTGATGAAAATTGTAAAGGGACAGAGTTGTTTTCACTAAAAGAATGTAACAAAGACACCATAAGTCATTTAAGATTTTTCAAATGTGGGACAGACATGAATATTCCAGAATCACTGCTGATTCTGAATCGTGCTGGGTTGGGTCTCAGACTTTCAAATGTGATTGACAAATATATATGCAACCAACACCGACAACAGTATGGACTGCAGTGGAAGAGAAAGAAAAGAACTTGCTGCCATCCATTGCATGACATTGCAAAATCAGCTAAAGTGGCCAGAGGCATCAATCTCACGCAAAGCAGGGAAATTTGGCTCAAGTTAAACTTGAACATAGCAGTTGGTTCTGGTAAGAAAAATAATGATATGTTTATAAATATAAAAATGGCAAGATACTCGTCTTCCTTGGAATATATAAATAAATCCTGCTTATTGAAGATCCTGCCCCCCCCCCCTTTCTCAAAAAAGAACAACAAAAGAACAACATCAATTGAACAATTCATAACAAAAAAGACTGTACAGCGACAGGCCAACACTAACTCAGTAACTGATACAAATGGCAACTTTTATAGCTTGAATGTTTTATTTTTATAAACTCAATGCAATGTATATTTATCCCTACAATAACTAGTCCGAGATTACTTTGACGTCCAACGGCTGTTTTGCCAGACAAGCTGGGGCCGGGGTCCCACGGCCCAAGCTTGTCTGGCAAAATAGCCGTTGGATGTCCGAGTAATCTCCACTATACAATAACATGTATATGACAAAATGGAATATTTATAGATTATTACATGGCAAAAGCCCTCGGTTCGATATGGGAGTCTCGGGCTGATAATAGGGCCGATATGGAAAATGCCATGTAATAATCTATTTATCACATATTTAGCAATTGAAAATTAAACGAGCTAAAGAGTAAACATTGAATAAAGAGTGTTTATTTGTTTATTCTATTTCTGTCATTTGTTTTTGTATATACGTTCTTCATTCTTTATTTGTCACATTTTCAAGATTCCTCAATAATTTCCGTAACCACATCTGGTCCTTTCCGACAATGAGCGAAGACTTATTGTTACTAGCAAAGACGTCATTATATAGAACGTCGCTCAAAAAATAAAAGAATTATTTATTTCGTTTGAACGCTGATATTTTTTTGTAAACAGCATAGGGTAATATTTAAACATTGAGTAAGTCTCACAGATTGTACATGACTCTTCAAACAGAAAATTGAGGGCTTTTGCACGAGAGGGCCAATATTGATTTTGCACGCGAGGGCAGATATGGCTCTCCCATTGGAATAGCATAGGAAGTCCATATTGGCCCTGGTTCAGGCCGGTTATTTGCCCCGGGCATCAATATGGCTAGGGCAATTATGTGGTTATTACATATGCAAAACTCTATGTATTTGTAACAAATATGTGATAAAGTTGAGTTATTGCCTCCTGACCTACATTTCTACACTTTTGTGTGTCCAACATAAGGACACACTAAGGGTTAAGCACTGTTTTAAGTCCAGATATGAGGTATTGTTGGTTACATGTATAAAAATTTCCATATTTGGTACATGTATATATTTATAAAATAATAAAATCATTTAAAAATTTTACATAAACATTTACATTGTACATGTGTAAATAAAGGGATATGGAGGAAATGTACATGGGACAATGTACATTTTGTATATATTGCATATAGAAAGAACAATGTATCCTTTTTATGCCTACATGATTATCACTTAAAACATTCAGAACAGCACTATAGTGGCCCCTGTTAGGCAGTAAAAGAATGTACATGTACTGAAGAAAGGACATATTGTAGGCTACTGAATCAGAGATTTATAATATGGACTCTCTAGTAGATCATACTTACATGTTGTACCTTGACCTTTTCAGATTCATGATGATCATAAAAGTTAAGAAAGTGTTGTGCTATTTGTTATTTATGTACATGTATGTACTCTTAAATAAGTCTATTGTATGCAATCTTCACTAATATAATTATCAATTGAACTTTCATTAATAATATGAAAAACATCAAAGTGGTACATGAACAATATATTTTCCACATTATGTCTGTTGGTAATTTATAAATGCAACAATGTTCATTTTTTTTATTTACAGGTGTCTGTCGCAGATGTATTGAGTCTCACAAGAATGAGTTACAGATAGGAACACATATGAAAGAAGAACTAAGAGGTACATCTAGCTGTAAAAATGATATAAATTGCATTATGACATTGACATTATCAATTGTTGTTACATGTCTACAAAGATGAATTTTCAGTTTGATGAATTAGTACCATAAGAACCATGTTTAAGTTTGGTTAAAAAATTTAAAAGTGATACATAGATCATGCAGAGTTTCAGATTTTTTCCAGCTAATCAGGTTATAGTTTTTGGTTTAAATCAAATTTAAGTCCCATTAAACTGGAAACTAAAGCACATCACAAAAATGAATACCATTAATGGAAAACTTTACTTTCAAATAGGTTTATACATTGTAACACCCCCTCAACACTGTTCTAGGGAGTATATAAATCATCCTGTTTTTGTCTGTTCATATGTTTAGAAAGCAGAATTTATCATTAGATATACTGATACTGATAATTCTTTACACACTCTGTACTTGAAGATAATACTGTGGGACTATCCAATATATTTC
The DNA here is from genome assembly GCF_036588685.1 of Mytilus trossulus. Classification (NCBI taxonomy): domain Eukaryota; kingdom Metazoa; phylum Mollusca; class Bivalvia; order Mytilida; family Mytilidae; genus Mytilus; species Mytilus trossulus. The sequence goes on along the minus strand of NC_086385.1, from coordinate 25,564,718 downwards.
AAGGGAGATAATGGAAATGACCAATATCAAGTTTAAAGTGTGACATTGCATCCTTTTCTGAGTTAACTCACATTTGTAGTTTTTATTGATAACCATAATTAACATGATTGTAATTATATGCAGATATGTATACTGTGAATTTAGAATTACTAAAATCTATTTATATTTTTTTTTATAAATTTTAGAAATATGCAGTTTTCTTGAAAATGCAACAGACAGGATTGATACAGTTGAAAATGTAACTGGTACAATAGGTATTTATCAATATATATAAAAACATACATAAAAACATACATGTATTTACATGTTAATACAATATATGAATTCAAAACAACAAAACAAAAATAAACATGTGAATAATCAACTGATAAAATTATGATTGTATATGTGCCCTAGCTGCTTGAAATTCGGTTGTGTCAGACACTAAAAGCTACATTATGACCAAAAAGATCTCTTCTTCAAAAGTTTATTTTAAGGATTGCAACCGTTTAATGTGCATTGCTTGATAACATCAGCACAATAGATAGCAGACCTTTTGAAGACATGAAAAATCAAAAGTAAAAAAAATAGGCATCTCGGTTTCTCATGTCTTATGTCATGTCATGGCATATGTCATGTTATGTGTCATGTATGTTATGTGTCATGTATGTTATGTCACATGTCATGAAATATGCCATGTCACATGTCATGTTATGTGTCATGTATGTTGTGTCACATGTCATGAAATATGCCATGTCACATGTCATGTTATGTGTCATGTATGTTATGTCACATGTCATGAAATATGTCATGTCACATGTCATGAAATATGTCATGTTATGTGTCATGTCACATGTCATGTCACATGTCATGAAATATGTCATATGTCATGTCATATTATCCATGTGTGAATATCTCATAATTCTAGTTAAATTTAACTGTATGAAGGTTATTTTGAATAGCCCTAAAATAATGATTTTCATATTTCATGCTTCATTATCTAAAAAGGAGTGACATAGACATAGACATACAATGCATAATATTTAGAATAATATTTTTTTTAGAGCTTGTGACTGGAAATGGTGAAAATGAAGAAGACAACAATTCTGAAGCTTGTTCTGCAATAAGTAATACAGGTATGATTTTTAAATGGTGTTTTTTAAACATTTAACACACAATGCTATAATTTAAGCTTTATGAAGACTTTTGAGAAGGAAATAATTAATACCAATAGTTGTTGGGATGTGAACTTGGCAATTGCAAATCTATATTGATTTAGATTTGGCTTTTGATCATGCTAATGTATTGAACATTTCTGCCATTTTCAGTTTATCTTTATTAGTCCCCTACCAACAAAGTTTAAGTGGACTTTAGGGTTTGCACTCTGTCCGTCTGTCTGTCTGGCAAATCAGCTTTCCACACTTTTTTGTCATGCTTGATGGTCTCTTGTTTGAATTGTTTTACTCTGGTCACTGACTATGGGGTATGCACTTTGCTCATTATTGAAGACAATTGCAACCAAAACCAAGGAGATAATACAAACTCAAAAAAACAAAAGAAATTAACAACAACAATAAAAAATAAGAAATAAGAAATAACATGAACTCCACTAAAAAACAGGAGTGAAATTAGGTGTTCCGGAAGGCTGTACAGTGACCTATGGTTGTTAATTTCTATGTCATTTTGAATCTTGTGAAGAGCTATCCCTTTGGCAATCACACCACATCTTCTTTTTTGAAGATATTGGTTAGAAATTTGGTATATAATAATTAATATAACCATTACAAGTAGGAGATCAGGTGCTAGTTTAGTTCCCTTCTGATGATTTTTTGCTGAGTTGTGGCCCTTGAACTTAGAAAAATCACATAAGTAATTTGTTTTCTGCACTTTTTTCATCATGCTGGAAGGTAGACTTCACATTTGCCATATAGTTTAACCATGAAAAGTTATAGAAAAAGTTGGAATTGAGTTCCGGTCGGGTATTTTTTTTTTTGCAGAGTTATGGTCATTGGACTTAAAAATTCACTCTGATGTTCTCAAATTGTTGGTTTTTTACATTTTGTTTTTTGATCTTTTTTAAAAACCAGCAGCCAGATTTATATATAACAAAAAACAATAAACAAAAAAATACAAATAAGAAACACATCAAGTCCATTAAACATAAATTGTGGAAATAAATCCATTAAACAATGATCATTGTGATGTCATATATAGCATTATTTATCAAAATCAGTATATTTTTTATTCTTTTTTACAGAATTTGCAGCTGATGGCAAACTTGAAGATATCATGATGGATACTGCAATGTCTATGGATTCAGGTATAATATCTGTTTACTAAAATTGCACTTTTTGTCTCTTTTTCATTTAAAAAAAACTATGCAATTTAGGTTTGTTTTTATTATACCCAACATACAAAGTTTTAGAGGGTAAATAGGAAGTACTCTGTCTATCTGTCCATATTTCCTGTAAGCACAATACCTCAACAAAAGGATAGATACTGATGAAACTTTACACAGATGCAATAAACAATCTGAGGATGTCCATGAAGAAAATAATCCTGGTCAGAAATATTTCAAGGGAAATAATTAAACATACTTAGTTTAATATTGCAATATGTGGCAACATATCTCATATGTGCAACTCATCCATAATGGCTTAATTCATATTTACACATTTGCAGTACACTACCTGAGAATGTGCACGAAAAAAAAAAATCCTGGTCTGAAATATTTAAGGGAGATAATTGAATGCACTTCTTTTAATATTGCAATATGTGGCAAGAGGTCTAAGTGTAACTTAAAAGCTTGATCAATATTGATGAAACTTTACACAGTTAAATTATACAGCCTGGGAATGGGCATGAAGGAAATAAACTGTCTGAATTTTGTCAAGGGAGATAATTGAACTAATTTAGTTTATTAAATATGGGATGTAGAGATATCCTTCAGTGAGTTTATTCTCAGTTCTATGTTATACTCTCAGAATACTAAATACTATTAACACTGGTGTGTGTACTCTTGTGACATTTGTTCTTGTCACTAGTCAAATTTTACCTCAATTTTGTCACCAATAAAAACATTCTGGCACTCATACCACATCTTATTTATAATATATATATGTACTATAATTATACCCACGCTTTAAAAAATTGGGGGTATACCTCTGTCTGTCGGTCAGTCCATCCATCCGTCCTTCCGTCCCATAAATATGTTTCGTTGCATTTTTTGGAGGAACTACATTACAAGGATTTCTGAAATTTGGTTTCAAGGTTTATATGAGGGAGCTATACTTCATTTTCAGATGCATCACTCAACAACTTCCTGTTTACCGAAATTTTCTTCGCATTTTCTCAGGATGTACATATCACAGCTTTCTGAAGTTTTGTTTTGAGGTTTATATTTATAAGTGAGATATACTGTGTGATGCATTTTAAGATTCATCACACAACAACTTCCTGTTTACCGAAGACTTATATATTTTAACACATAATAGCAAAGTTGTAAATTTTCGTCACAATTTTCTCAGGAAGTACAGATCACAGCTTTCTGGTATTTGGTTTCAAGGTTTATATGAGTGAGCTATACTGTGTGATAAATAAATGAACTGAAATTTGTATAGAAATGATTTTCAGATGCAATGTATGTGTGAGAAATGAATTTCATAAAATTGTTTTATTTTTCAGAACCTGATTTGTTTTCATCACAGACAATATCACAGGCAACAGCAACATCAAGTTGGTCCAGAGATGAGAGGTCACAGAAAGAAATATTTAACTGGGCAATGGAAGTTATGTCTAATGGGCAGTACCCAACTCTTAAATCTCAAGCATCTATAAAATTTGAAGAGCTACAGTATTCTACTAAAATGTACTATATAAGGCAAGCACGTTCAGCATTTGAAATAGTGTGTGAAAACATTGCTCCATCCCAAGGTTTAGAACTGATGACACAAGTATGCCATAGCATGAAATTGAAGACCTCAGAATCAAAGCAAAAAGATGCATTAACTGAGACTATCATATCAGCTTACAACAAGGCAGAAGATCACACTACCAAAGTCCAGGTTTTGTCTTTGATTGTGGAGAAGTATTCAAAATCTGAACTGTTATCCTTCATTCAAGGATTGACTATATATAAAATTGATGCAGCAAGAAAATATGCAGCAACTCATGGACCAGGACAATATGTAACTCCACCAAAGATAACACGCATACGCTTGCCAAAACAGAAAATCCATCATTTCATTGAATTTATTTCTTCCCCATGCTACCTTCAAGTTGTTGGATTTGGATCAAGACATCTAAAACTGTCATCAGGCTTGGTTGTTAAAGTACCAAAAGTAATAAGAACCATGATTGCATCACGACTCATCAATGCTTATACCAACTACTGCAAGGAGAACTCCATCATTCCACCATGTAGAGCAACTCAGTTCAAGATCATAAAAGCTTGTGCTGCCTCACAATTAAAATCCCTACATGGACTAGACAACTACATTAGTGATGGCATGGATAGTATTGATACTTTAAAGAAAGTGGTATCAAATCTTGGCACAAATGGTATGATAACAAGTAAAGTAGATGATCTGAATGAAAGTTTAGACACCTTAAAATTACATCTAAAGAATGAATTTCAAAATCACCTGTCATCACAAAGTGATTGCAATGAACATTGCATTCACTTAGCATTATCAGAAAAGGGTTGTGAACATGTGCACACAACAACATGTCAACCTTGCAGTAGGATGTACCAAATTAAAGATGAACTTCAAAACCTTATGACCTCAAATTTTCCAGACATTAACTCAAAAGAAAAAGAGGAATTTGAACATGACATCTCAGTATCAACAGAAAAAATTTGGGCATGGAGGGATCATTTAATCAGAACAGTGAATCAAGACTCCTGCAAAAAGGACCTACTTCAAAACCTACAATCACATGAAGTATTGATTATTGCTGATTGGGCCATGAAATATATTCCACAAACTTTCCGAGAAACTCAGAGTGAATGGTTTGGGAAACAAGGTATCAGTTGGCACATGATCTGTGCCCTTGTCAGAAAACCACAATCTGAAAATGATAGCAATGATGAAGATGATAAGAACTATGACATATATTCAATGGTTCACATTGTAGAAGAACAAAAGCAGGGTTGGCACATAGTATCTCAGATTTTCAGTAGTGCATTTAAAATGCTGAAGTCCATTCATCCACACCTAAGAGATGTTTACATCAGGTCTGATAATGCTGGGTGTTACCATGCCTTACCATTGCTGTCTTATCTATGGAAATTTCGTAATGATTTGTCATTGAATGTAAAGCAATACAATTTCAGTGAAGCCCAGTCAGGCAAAGATCTATGTGACTCAAGGACAGGAACTTGTAGGCTTCATATGCTGAATTTCATAAATGAAGGTAATGACATCACCAATGGTATGGAGATGAAACAAGCTCTTGAAAGTCATGGAGGTATAAGAAATACATACATTTCCGTGGTGACAGTAGCATCTGAAACACAACCAGTTTTGTATGGACAGATAAAGAACCTACAGATTTCAAAATTCAATAATTTCAGCTTTGAAAATGAAGGCATGATAGCATACAAGGCTTATGGTATTGAAGGTGAACTTGTAAAAGCAACAGATATGACAAGAATATCCAACAAGTTGATGATATTTGATACTAATTTGGTAAGAATTTATTGCTCAATTTATAATACATTTGAAAATTAATATAATTAAAAGAATTGAAAATAAAGGGATATGGAGTATAAATGTACATGGGACAAAATCACACAATACATACATGACATAGAAAAATGCAAATTGTCAATGAACAGGGCTTATATTCATGTTTTTCAACTTTACAATTGCTAGCTATAGAGGGTCTTTTAAAATGAATGTGCAACAGTAATTACAAAAATACTGATCATGATTCTACCACTTTTTGCCATGCTTACTCTATACATGTACAATGTATGCGATGATAATGTCACCAGTTCATATAAAAGATTAAAAAAATATATTTCTAAAAGCATGCTTCATTAATGGAGTAAGACCATATACATAATATACATAACTTATGTTGGTAATGAAAAATGTAAAATAACGATAATATACCTACACACATGTAGGATGTTGAAATTTAAGAGTTATGCACTGTTAATGATTTTGTTCAGTTTGATAGTCTAGTACAGAGATGAGTGTTTCATCTAAGGACAACTTTAAAATGAATTGCAAAAATCAATTAAAAGGGATGTATTATATTTTCTTAGTGTTATCAAAAAAAGAATACTCTTAAAGTTCTCATCATGATGTAAAAATTACTTATAGCATGTTAATATTTTTTACAGACAATTGGAGATCCAAAACAACCAGAAGAAAAACCAGCTTCCAAAAAAGCTATTAAGCAGAATTCTACTTTCCCATGCTTTGAACCAGATTGCCTTTTAGTATTCAAGAAAGAAGACCAATTAATAACACACATTTCCATTGGTAAACATGTATTTGACAATGAAAAAATTGATAATATTTCCGATACATGTAAAAGGCTATGGTATTCTAATTGTCAGGATATTAGATTTTTAAATAAACCTTTGATGTCTACTGTTGGGTCAGAACAAATGCAAGTTCAAATTAATAACAATTACAGTCAGGCTCCTGGTTATGCATTGAAAAAGAGGAAAAAGGCAGTCAGATTTTCACCCAAAGTGAAGGAGTATTTGATTGTGTTATTCAATGTTGGGGAAGAGTCGGGGAAAAAACCTAGTCCATATACAGTTTCCAAACAAATGAGAAATGAGACAGATTTGCAAGGAGATAGAATATTCTCACCATCTGAGTGGCTTTCCCATCAGCAAATTAGAAGTTTCTTTGGAAACCTGTGCATGAAAAAACAGACAGTGGACAAATCTAAAGATAAATCTGTCAAGCTTGTCAAAATTGAAGATAACCAAGAAGATGATGAAGACCTTCAAAATGTTCTTAGCAGTTTAGAGGCAAATGAACACAATACTATTTTGTCTGAAATTGTTTCTGTATTGACTGTTTAGGTTATTGATCATACATGTACCTTTGAAATTGTTTTCATCATCATTGACCTGTTAATTGAGAATTATTTTAACAATTGATATGAGATATATTACATTGAAATTTAAGTAAACTCTTAGACTGTTCGAAAAAAAAAAAAATTTTGGAAGAGTTATGGAACTTTGGCCATACTATATTAATTATAATACAACCATGACACCTTGATTCTTATCAATTAAGACAATAGTAATGAATACCTCTAAATATCATATATTTATGCATCCAAAGATAAACATAAGATACTAGATTGTACATCAATTTAAAAAGTTGTTTTAAATAAGTGAGTACAGTTTGATACATTAATCTTTTCTAGTTTTGTATTATGATATAAGGTTCAAAGAAAAAAAAAGAGTTTAAAACTTCCAAAAATATAATGACAAGTCTTCATAACATACTGATAATTTTATTGTAAAATGAACATTATTAATTGATACTGATTAATTTAATGTTTTACTCTCTTGTGTAACTTTATTACCCTTTATATAAATTTGACGATTTTTTTACACCTGTTTTTTCACCTCGTCCATTGATCAATGCAGATGATCCATCACAACTTTGGATCTAAATGTTCAGCATGTCAGACATTTATCAGACTATCTGCAAGTGTGTACTGTACTCACACAAATAATTGATTTTGTAATTGTAATTTTATCAACAGCAATAAAATGTGTTGCAAACGTCATTTTTTTTTTACCATTCAGATACACACTTTATGTCCGCAAAACTTTGATTTTTTTAATATGTTAAATTTAAAAAAGATTTTTTTTGGTCAATATTTTATAAAGCTGACTTCAATTTAATCATATAACACTTTGTTAAGACTTAATAACCTTTCAGAGTCTGTCAGTAATGCAAAAAAAAATATTTCCTTGGCCAGTTCAAGCCTCCCCTTATGTTTAGCTAAGCTTCTCATTATTTTTCCATTAACTAAATCTTTTTAACTTAAAAGTACCTTCTTTTAAACATGTTTGAGTTTGGAATCTGTTTAATTCAGCTCTTAATTTAAAATGCATTATTTTTTTAGGTATATCAGAATTTTCACTATGTATTGTCAAAATGCCTAAAAAAGGGGGGGGGGGGCTTTTGCTGATATCATAATTTCTCTAAAATTAATTTGCAACAAAATTCCATTCATTACATTTTAAATCCTTGGAAATGGAATGCTTATGAAAAAAAAATAGATCATTTAAAGCGTTTTTTGGGACACAGTGCCTGTTTTTGTGTTTTTAGCTAAAAAAGTCATATTTGTAAACAATTATGCATTTTCCTCGCCTGTCTTTTTTCTTTATACTATTATGTTTTATGAAATTGTGCTATTTATACTTCATAAACATGCTTTGGGTGTTATAAATGTATTTAAACTTCCAGAAGTGTTATTGTATTTTTTTTAATTAAAGAAATCAATGAAATAGGTGCATTTGATGAAGTGGATCTGTTAATGAGCTTGGTAAAATCCATTGTCCATCCCGTTACCATGGTAACCATTGACCTAGGGACATCAAACTATCATGACTTTCATATGAGGTCAACTTGATCATTTAAGCAAAGTTTCATCAAAATCTAACAACCTTGCATGGATAGCCATCTGCATGGTTTTCTCATAGACAGCCATTTAAGTATTTATTAACATAATCATCCTAGTTTTGCACCCTTCAATTGAAAAAAAATCATAACGGGGAATTTCAATTTTTAGAAATATCTATCTGTCAAATTCCTACCAATTTAAAACTACAAACGCCTGACATGGACATTGATTTTAATCAGTGTATTCCAAAATCATTTAGCATACATTGAGACAAAAGGTGGAACTTGCATATACTATACATAAATATGTATACAATTTTAGATCGATATTACACGAAAAAGGTCAATATACAATAAAACCTTTATTTAGGGGAATTTCACCTACCAAAGATGGGTTGATAAAACTGGGGTAGGTATAAACAAGTAATATCAATATCGAGGAAAAGATGATGTTTTTGTGGCTACGACAATAAGAACATTACAACCAAGTAAGGATAAATAAAAAAAAATACGACCAACAATGACAAAAAGAAATATAAAATGTCAATCATTTGCATTTTGGGTCATTGTTTTATCGTACATACAGTTGTAAAAAAGGATTCAAACGTATTTTTTTACTGGTTTCCGAAAACGTGTATTGTAACACTTTTTCAAATAAATGCGTAGATGATGCGTACTACTGTAACACTTACCTGCAATAACATACGAATAACCACATTTATGTTATTAAGCATTTAAAGTTCAATTGAATGTAATACTATATTGAAATATATCAAATAAAGCAAAATGTATATATAAAAACTTGATTTATAATACATGAACAAAGAGCAGCGAATCAAAAGGAAAGCATCTGAAAATAATTTGTGTTTAAATATTTCAGAAAAAACATATTCTAAACATTATTGCAATTGTCTTTTAATTGGGTACGTCATGTCATTAATTATGCAAAAAGCAACCATCGGGCTCTTTGAAATATTTTTTTCAAAGTCTTTAAATGGGATTTAGCTACGAGATGTACAATGTATATAATAAAAAGTGAAATATGTTTGTTTTGTTCAACCATTAATTAAAGTGAAATAATGAAATAATTTAGTTGCATCTAGCAGCCAATATGATTCAATTTTCTCAAATAAAGTTCAGAAACAATGATGATGAATGATTCACTTACAAATGAATAATTCAACCTCGTTGAGTCGGTATTCGTGTGACCTTCAATTTACCTATTAGATGAGATGGTTTACATCTGAGTTATGCGTGTTCAAAGAAAAGAAAACGAGGATTAACAGATATACACTAAATACACCCGAAATAGTAATACATAGTATTGCCTTGTAACTTGTTTAGTTTAGACTTTTTTAATAATTTGGATATAAGCATGTTATCAATCTTATATGAGAATTTGAGTCACATCGGTTAATAGGAATTTGGCAGCTTATGCCTCTTATTATATAGAGAGAAACATTCGGAAATTATAGCGTCTTTAACCATTTAACCGAAGAAATCACACGTGTGCTGAGCCAAAATTTATATAAAAGAAGAGAAAAGTCCGGGGCAATATATTTTATGCCTCAATCACACATATGTGTTTACTAAAAATGGAGATAATTAAGGTTCAAAATTTGTCAAATAAGAAACATTCATTTTCTTTTATAGGAATGTGTATGACCGAACGTTATCTTAATATTTAAGATAGCACTATGTGTAGAACCAGAACTTTTTATAAAGATGCAATATCTAAAACTCAAGGTTACCGTAGTTTGTCATTTCACAGAGTTATTAACGAAGCATTTAAAAAGTAAAATCACAAAAATACTGAACTTAGAGGAAAATCAATTCGGAAAGTCCATAATCACATGGTAAAATCAAATAACAAAACGCATTAAAAACGAATGGACGAGAACTGTCATATTCCTGACTTGGTACAGGCATTTTAAAATGTAGAAAATGATGGATTTAACCTTGTTCTATAGCGCTAACCCTCTCACTTTATAATGACAATCTCATCAAATTCCGTGTATTTACATTGATGAGTTAAACAAACAGACACAATAAACAAAACATGTGTACACCAGTCATCATCGTATAACAATTTCAAAAGGAACAATTTAACAGAACTCAAACGCATCTACTATCTACGAATAGTTTGAGTGTCTGACGTCAGAAATTTGTATACGTCACATAACTTTGTCGTTCAATGGGCATACAAACATTTTTGAAATTTTACATAGGCAATGTTAGCCTTCAGGGTTAAAAAATCAAAAATATGTAGGAACAAATTTCAGAGATAGACCGAGATTAAAACTAGTCCAAAAGTTATATATATAAATTATAAGAATCCAAAGTAAGTTGATTCCACTTCGCGATAGAATGATATTGACGTTTGTGGCTAAACGTATATAGTACTTCATAATAGAAATATATCATAATGACATATAATAGAACAATATCATACTGACGGGATCTTTTAAAGTACATAGTCACGTTGTAAAAACAAAAGAAATACAAAATGTCGCATATACAAAACAAACCACTAAAAAATGAAAGCCAATACAAACACATTGAAGAGATGTATAAGTACCGAGCCACGTCAAACGGATATCACATAAAACCATTCAACAGTAAAAGTAATATTAATAGTAGAACAAAGACAAAAGAAAGAACAATAAAACAAGTTGTTAGGATGATAAACAACATCAGTACGCAGAATATATACATCAAGACCATCGTGTATTATTTGAGAAGTTGACACGGAATATTTATCAACAAGGTCTTCCGATGAACTTTTTTTAGAAAAAGGACGAGACGTTCTTTGACATACCCCTGGTTCATCAACTTTCTACTCAGACACTGATGACGTTTTACAAAGTCTGAGTAGAAGCTGCAAGCTCTTGAATATCGAATAAGTTTGGAAATATATATCCCATATGCAGGTGAAGTTGGTATATTACTACTAAGGTGGGGGAAATTTAAAATTTCGAAATTAAAATCGCCTCGTTTGTCATAGATTCTTGTATTGAGATGACTGTGTAAGTCAAATTCGAGATATAGGTCTAAAAATGAGGCGGAGGGAGTTCTTGTGGATATATTAATGGAACCCAATCAGAAAAGTTCGGATTGTCTATGGAAAGAACATCATCAATATATCTGAAAGTGTAATTAAATAATCTGGCTGCTTTGATCCTCTTGTTTTATACAAGTGTCTGGAGAAACTCCGATTCATATGAAAATAAGAAGAGGTCGGCAAGAAGAGGCGCACAGTTTGTTCCCGTAGGAATGCCTACAATTTGTTGGAAAAGTCTACCTCCAAATTATACAAATATGTTGTCGATAAGAAACTCCAGCATACTGCACATTTGTTTTTCTGTGTAGCATGTTTTACCTTTTTGTTTGTCACTATTAATGAAATATGCCTTATGAAATCCCAAAGTAATAAATTTATAGCGTTTGCTACCATTTTTATGTTGAAAGGCAATGTGGATAATTTTTTAGGCGATTTTTCAATTTTACATGGGGAATGGTGGTATACAGGATTGAAAAATCAAAAGTTTTGATGGAACATTAAGATAAGACATTTCAAAGGTTTTATAATTGTGATAACAGCTTTTTGTGTACATATATATCTTAAACATAATATCGTTCTTTATATAGGGAAACAGGGCATTTTTAAAGGTTTCATAAAAGGTAACTTTACAACAGGTTTGGCAAACTTATAGAAATTATGTTTTTAGATAAATGTCTAGCAAATAAAATTAGCATTTGACAAGTCTTGTAAATACAGCATAACAGATTAAAAACAAGAATTTGTCCAAAGTACACGAATGCCCCACTCGCACTATAATTTTCCAAGTTTAATGAACCATGAAATTGGATAAAAAATATAATTAGGCATTAGAATTAGAAAGATAATATCAAAAGGAACATGGGTACTAAGTTTCGAGTTGATTGGACTTCAACTTCATCAAAAACTACCTTGACCAAAAACTTTAACCTGAAACATGAACTTTCATTTTCTATGTTCAGTGGACAGTGAAATTGGTGTCAAAAGTTTAATTTGGTTTAAAAAAGATCATATCATCAGGAACATGTGTACTAAGTTTCAAGTTGATTGGACTTCAACTTCATCAACAACTACCTTGACCAAAAACTTTAACCTGAAGCTGGACAGACGGACGAACGAACGAACGGACAGACAGACAGACAGACAGACGGACGAACGAACGAACAGACAGACGGACGCACAGACCAGAACACATAATGCCCCTCTACTATCGTAGGTAGGGCATACAAACACATTTAAGGTAGCACAATACATAGATTTGTTTACTTCCAATCATTAACCTTTGAAATGCTGTAACTTTCTTATGAATGCATAGAAAATAATAAATGAGGTATATATAGATAGATAGAAAATAATTTTTTAAATGAATGCAATATTTTTATCATGCAATCATTATGTAATTAGTGGCAATATCTGGGTAAGTTCACATGAATGAATTTAGCTCTATCATTTCTTTAACTATACAGAAAATTTTAACGAAATCTAAATCAACACATCATGGGCTTCAAAAGGGTGTCTCAGATTTTCTCTATGGTATTCCATTCTCTCACAAATCTCTAATTAGTGTAAAACTCCTAACCACATAAAAGAAGATAATGCTTAATTAGGTGTAAACATTGTTCTATACATTCTATCTGAAATCTGAGACATCATTTTGTACATAATGGCCATAGGAACAACATATAATAAAACTCAACCCTCTAGGGATACATATGCAGAAGCTAATTTCATTTGAAAGTGGAAATTTGGTGAGAAATATTTTAGATAGAGTTAACATTATAATTGATTACATACTTGTTGTATAATACTAACATTGCATTAATCTGAAAGAGTAATCTGTTGGCTATTCAAAACTACCACTTTTATAAATTTTCAAGAATTATTAAGGAAGTTACAGCATTTTAAAACCAGTCGGAAACCAAGTTGAAATAGAACAAAAGAATCGAAGCTCTTTATTAGAGAAGGCGATAAATGTTTACTGTATTGTTTACTATAGTGACAATTTTTTTTAAAGTTAATAGAATCAAACAAAACTGCAATTTTCTTCTCAATTACGAGGTGTTTTATTTCAAAAACACCATTTGCATAAGTTTTCAATTTATCTAGTACATAGTTAAGTAGAACAATTAGATATCAAGTCGACGACATGGGTATCTTTCAAGTTGGATGACAAAAATGCATAACCTCCGATTTTTTTTAAAAATTACCACGGACGGAAAACATATCAATCTATTAGTTCAGTAATTTTCGTGTCTGCCCTTCCATTATGTGACTAAAGAAAAAAATCCAAAAAATAGGTAACAATTGTATCGAAAAGAGAAAATCGAGTGCACCTTTTTATGTTAGGGCGGGTTTGAGTTGAGTATTTTGTCTTGATATCGTTCAAAGTAAGAATATTTCATACATCGTGTCGCTTCAGATTCTATCATTTTTATATATTAAAGCTACAGGTTGACTTTATAACACAAAAAAGTAACAGTACTAAAAGATGAAATATACGGGTCAAGTGAAATACCTATCTAACGAGTCACAAAAACAAGGAAGGTGTGTTCGAATAGCTATTTTTTTACTGAAAGTACTTGACGACAGTATATAAGTTGGATGATGAAAATGCATATCTCCAAAAATTCTAATTTTGTGTGTGTGATAACTAGGGTTTATAGTCTTCAACCACTAAACAAATCTAGTCTGCCCTTCCACGGAACATTTAATTAGAATTTTTTTAAATATTTATGATTTTTCGAAAATTCCACCTGACAACCGATCAGACAATAGTTTTGAGTTGAATCAATGCAGACAAGATCATTAACTGATGCTCATTAGTTAGTTGACATATAATGATCGTATTGGTGCAATGTGGATACATTTATCGGTTTCCAAGAGCAAAATTGGTAGCGCGTCATCGCTACAATGGCTTCCATTTCTACGATTGTGAAAAAGAACTGGCGTAATGGGGAGATAATTTTGACGAAGTAGGATCCTGACTGAAAACTATGGAGTTGGAGTTATTAAAATCTTTGTATTGTGCTACCTTAAATAGTGCGTGTTTCTATAAAACTCCCTTATAGTACATTTACACAGTTTGGAAAAATGAACATTGAGATAATTTTCAATACATACATCTTTAGATAGAAATTAAAGTGGGAGAATCAACATACCTTAAAATTTAGTTTATGACAATTTCCGCTGACTCGAGATGGGATGGCTATAAGGCACATATGCCACTACACATTTATCAAAAAATCTAGAAATCCAATTACTTTTGAGTTTGATATAAATTACCGGCCATTGCTTAATCATTCATTCCATATTATGTTAAAATGTGTTTGTATGCGGCTGAGGAATATTAATAAAAATTTACAATGGATTATAGCAAAATATTAACATTGTATCTTATTGATCGGGATCGATAAAGGGGAATATATAGATCGAAGGGGCAGCTTTAATACTGAATGATTGCTAACAGTCAATTAAAGCATACGCTGGAAAAGTCCAAAATATTTTTTCAAAGATGTAGTCACTGATATAGCTGGTCTGCTTTATGTCTGGTCTTATATTTATTTCTATGTAACAAAATGTCATTATCAGCTACATACCGATACTATTGATTGAGTGGTGTTGGTTTCAAGAAAGTTGTTTAACTTACGATTTCAAACGTTTAAGTTAGTTTAATTTTGAGGTTTCAAAGACGCCTTTGGATGTTGTACGAGTTGATAATTTAGTCTTAGATGCATTATTTTTTATTAGTTGTTAGTGGCTTTGAACTAAATGTCAGTTAACTACGAGTACTCTCAAATCTGTACCTCTGTTTTTGTTGTTAAGATGTACAAGTACCCGGCCAAGTCCACTTGTATTTTTAACCATCTGATGAGTTAAGCCTTCTTCATCTGATTTTTAAAGTTCATTTTTATGTTGTACTGTTATTCAACTGTCGTAGGTTAGGGGGATCCCGCTAACATGTTTAACCCCGCCACATTTTGTATGTATGTGCCTGTCCAAAGTCAGGAGCTTGCAATTCAGTGGTTGTTGTTTGATTATGTGTTTCATATTTGTTTTTCGTTCATTTTTTGAACACAAATAAGGCCGGTATTTTCTCGTTTGAAGTGTTTTACATTTTCATTTCAGAGCCTTTTATACCTGACTATGCGATACGGGCTATTGTTAATTTCTGTGTTATTGCGGTCTCTTGTGGAGAGCTGTCTCACTGTCCATTATCCATTTATATTCATGATTCTGTTGACAATTGTGCCATGCACAGATGCCCACGGCTATTTTCTACTTTAAAAAGTTGAAAGTGTACTCTTTTTTCCTCTATTTTGACATAATTGAATGCTTTTCATCACAAAGTTAGTACGAGTAGTTAGATACGCGCATGATTGGTGCAACTGTATGATCAAGACAGTATTCCATTTCAGTAGCACATTTGCCCATCCCGCTTTAGTCGGGTCCATGTTTTGCTTAGTTTTGAGTTTTCCTGATGCGTTGAGTTTCTTCTGTCGTTGTTTACCTTTTCGGTCATCATCATGATGGTGTGTTCTATTATTATTTATCTAAAGGTTTCACTATCAAGAACGATCTTTCAATTGAATTAGGCAGGGATACATTGACAACATATGCTAAAACACCAATATGTGCCTATAAATTATTATGAGTTGTATACATGTATGTGTTAATTATTTAATCAAACAATAAAATACACCTACCTTTACTTTGCCATTTTCAGTCTTAAAGTATCTACTTACAAATTATTATTTTTTCATATTTTAGCTTTTCAAATTCGGTTATGCGGCTATACAGTGTGGAGACACGTCTCACTTTCTTAACCCCCTAATTTGAATTGACAAGTTCCTGTTTCTACGGCTGGTAATTTTTCAACAGTATGATTTAAAACATCTGTTTTTTGCTGTTAAGATTTCAAATGTATTTGGGTTTAAAGAAAAAAATAGCACGAAAGGCTACATCAACTCACTACGAAAGAAATTCACTACATTCATAATTCAATTTAAAGCACATATGAAAGAAATATTTGTGTACATAAAATGACTTTAAATGGCTTTTAATGGTGTAATCACAATAGTATTCACAGACGGAATCTTTTGGTAGAGCAGTACATATTCACGTTGTTTTAAGCACATGACATTCATTTATTCAAGAAACTCGTGGTTTGATATCTTAAGAATATAAAACAACTATCTGTCCCCAGACGAAGGCTAGTTACGTATCTTACTTGTATCACATACCGTTGAAAGGTGTAACATCTTAAAAAAAATATTTCCCATTCCATTACCAGGGACAACATGTTACAGCACACCATAAGAACAAACGTTAGTAACTAGATTGAAATGAGATCGACACGAGATCAACACATCAAAGATTAAAACAAAGACACAAAAGACATTAGATTTAAACGAAAATAGATATCAGAGATCTTGCAGTTATTTAAAGTTAGTGTAAAGCAAGTGACAATCAAAATTCATTATTCGGAGAGAATCTGACAACATCGCAGCTTGATGAAAATTAAATGCGACCAAGTGACAGACTTAAGATACAAAACTCTACTTTTAAAGCTTATTAGGAATAAGAAACACAAACACAAATAAACTTGCTGGCAATCTCGTAAGCCCAAAAAAATTAAAATCCTGCTCCAAATATGTAGCAAATACTTATTCTCAATATTACGAATTAAAACACAATATTGAATTTAACTATCGGGTCTGTCATATGCTATGCAACAAGCTACCATTTGCCTCTTTAAATTATTTTACCACAATCTTTAACATTAAGAGAAATACTCGGAAGATGCAGCGATTTAACCATTCAACTGAGCTAAACACATCCGTGCTGAATATAGATTCACTAAAAATTGAAATAATGAAGGTTCAAAAATCGTCCAATAAAAACATTTTTTTCCGAATAAAAAGCAACACAGGACCACGGGACCAAGTTCAAAAGTGGCCTAAGATTTTTTTTCTGGTTTCTTCTGTGTAGAGTCATAAATTAATCCCTGTCATCCATATGCTGAAAAATATGTTTTTTACCGTAATATTTCGTGTCTTATAAATTTAGTTTTAAAAAATCATTTAAGAGGTTCTAATTGATCAAGAAATTATATGTGTATAAAGCTTTTACAAAAAGTCCGCATGTCCTTTGAAAAGAGCATCTTGAGTGTGCCAATTTAAAAATAACTTAAAACAGCCCTTGGATCGTGTAAACTTTCCAAAAAAAACGTGTATGGCATATGGTGTAATGGTGTATGGTGCAATGGTGTATGGTGCTATGGTGTATGGTGTATGGTGTATGGTGTATGGGGAATGGTGTAATGATGTTTGAGGAATGGTATGATTGTGTAACGTGCGATCGGGAATGGTGTGAATGATGGTGTACGACATTTCATTGGTTGAAAACGAAGTTCTTTTTATTTTTTTTTCTCGAATTGTAAACATAAACAATAATAATTAAAAACCAATTGTTCAGAGAACAATTGAAGGTCTTTCCACTGAAAATAATGTAATTTAATATGAAAGTTGTAAAATTAAGTTTAAAATGTCATTTCAATCGTCAACTGATAGGTTATTGTACGCTGATTCCAGAAATATATGGTTTCTATACCAAAAAAAAATAAATAAGGGAGATAATTTGTTACTTCCGGTTTGAAAAATGTTACTTCCGATAATATTTGAATATTTAATTGACACTGATTCCAAAAAGATCTGGTTCTATATACTTTTTACTAATAAAGTACAAAAAATAGCTACTTCCGGTTTACACGAGGTCACTTCGGGTTGTTTTTTCAAGGTTAAATGGTTGGATACCTTTCGCCAAAAGTCTCATGGATATATCATGTATACATATGAGCTGAAGGCAAAGGTCAAAAATTAGAACGTCAAATTAATCTATGACCTTGAGATCAATTTCAAGGTCATAAACCAAGGACCTCAAATCAAAAGGCCATAGGTCTTAATTATATTTGGTTAATCAGTTATATCACCATACACGTATTTTTAAATACAAGAGGGGAGAAAACTCACTTTTACGTTCGACGTACCCTTGCAATCAAAATTTACATGTTACGACATGTCGCAACTAACAATTTAGAAAAAAAAATTTGTCGATATCTTATACGGTTTCTGGAAATAAGTGGAAATAAGCCAAATTCAAAAATCAGAATATGACCTTGACCTTTGACCTTGACATAATTTTTATTTTTTTGGACCAAGGACCTCAAATCAAAAGATCCTTGGTCTCTAGCACTTATGGTTTACAAGATAGAAATGCATATCACTTATATCAAATGCATAAGGGGAAATAACTCTCATATGGAGCGTTCATATCACTTCGGTCAAAAATGGACAAATCATGCGAAGGATATAACGAGCAATTTTGTAAAATAAATTTGTCATAATATTTTACGGTTGCGAAGGAGTTGCGCTAACAAGGAAAACAGTGTTTGGGGAGATAACTCCTACAAAGAAAAGTATTCGTTTACGCAGGGTAAATTTCAAAAGCGCATAAACTGTTGGATATCATATACCAAATATCTAAGCGATATATTGCGAAACAAATTTTTATCGCAAGAACAAAATTAGGCGGAAGAAAAAAAAAAAAAAAAAAATAATCAGAAGAAAAACAATAGGTCTTTCCACAGAAAAGTGGAAAGACCTAATAATTTTAGTATTTGAAATTTAATTGCTTTATGGGTAATTTCGGATCGTGTAGATAGAATGGGTAATGGTGTATGGTGTAATGTGTAAGTTGTATGGTGCAAAGATGTAACATGTCTAGTGTAATGGTACAAGGTGTATGGTGTAATGATGTATGATGTATGGTGTAATGGTGTATGGTGTTAGTTGGAAGTTTACACCATCCAAGGACTGTAACAGGTTTGTCAAATAATGAATATTATTTTTCTCTGATAGACGTTAACCAAACAAATTGAACAGTTGACGAATCTTGTAAATACATAATAATAAACAAAAACAAAGATTAAGGTAATGTTTGTTTTTATTACCTCTTTGACTTCCAAGATATAGGAAAACGCTGTACATTTGACTATCAAGAATCGGCCTGGCGTGGTACGCTAACAAACAGCGCCATGGTAACCTTTAGAACAATTGATATCAACGTCACCCTATTTTGCATTGTTCCTGCATATGATTGAAGAAATAATTCGTTCATATCATGCTCTATACTCATTTTATAATGGATAAACATTTTGGCGATATTTTACATGACTATTTTCACATTCATTTACAAAATCCTGTTGCATTTCTTCATCTTGAATTTTAGGAAACAAATTCATTTTTCTAGACGTTAAATATACTTCCCATCACATTTGCCGTTGTCCCGTCGAAAAGTCGCCGGTTTCAACATTGCAAGATCTGGCCAAAGGGACGTTACTCGTACAAAACGTTGCAACATTTCGCGGAATCCGCTAGACAGCGTTCATTTACTGTTACTTGGCCTAAACCTTGATGAGTTACAGATCAAGTTTAAGTTTGATTCCGCTCCACTTATTTTTGAGAAATAATTGTTGAAAATCACAGTTATATAGACTTTTTTTCTAAACACCTTTATATATTAGGCTGATTTTTGGTATGTAAGTTAACCATAATGAGTTACAGATCAAGTTTAAGTTTCGTTCCGCTCCACTAATTTTTTCCGAAATAACGGGCTTTGGACTTTGAGAAATTGTTCAAAATCACAGTTATATGGACTCTTTTTCTAAACGCCATCAGATATGGGGCTGATTTTTGGTATGTGAGTTAACCATGATGAGTTACAGATCAAGTTTAAGTTTCGTTCTGCTCCACTAATTTTTGCCAAAATTGCGATCTTTGAACTTTGAGAAATTGTTGAAAATCACAGTTATACAGACTTTTTTTCTAAACGCCTTCAGATATTGGACTGCTTTTTGGTTTGTAAGTTAACCATGATGAGTTATAAGTCAAGCTAAAGTTTTGTTCCGCTCCGCTAATTTTTGCTGAAGTAACAGGCTTTGGACTTTGATAAATTATTGAAAATCACAGTTTTTTCTCTATTCCCCTCCAGATTTTGAGCTGATTTTTTATATGTGAGACTATCAGCATGTTTGTGTCCACATTTGTTTATATTAAAATTGCAGATTTAACTTTTTGGGTCGGGGCCATTTGTGTCGTTTTGACACATCTAGTTTCAATAAGATATAGAAACATTTTTTCCAATGGATAAAATAATCATCCTATGTTTTTCACTTTTGAAATGTTTTTGTTAACATATAATTAAAGAAAACAATACCCTCCAGAAGGGAGAAATGTTTTTTGCCTTATTTCCTTTCTGTTTCTACTTATAAAAGACAGGACGAGATTGTCTCCCCTGGATTACTGGAGTTTACTATGGAAGGGAATGCTGATAAGCTGTACTGTTTATTGGAGGAAGGAGATATAGTTGATACTAAGATAAAGACAAAAAAGGTATTGACTTCTTAGTTCAACTGTACAAGACCCTCATGGGTAGTCAATATAAAAAAGAAGATGTGGTATGATTGCCAATGAGACAACTATCCACAAAAGACCAAAATGACGCAAACATTAAAAACTATAGGTGACAGTATGGCCTTCAACAATGAGCAAAGCCCATACCGCATAGTCAGCTATAAAAGGCCCCGATAAAACAATGTAGAACAATTCAAACAAGAAAACTAACGGCCTTATTTATCTAAAAAAACGAACGAAAAAACAAATATGTAACACATAAACAAACGACAACCACTGAATTACAGGCTCCTGACTTGGGACAGGCACATACATCAATAGTGTGGCGGGGTTAAACATGTTAGGTCGTTTATCACCCCCTGTAGTAGTTAATGACACATCATGCTTAAAGTGGTTAGAATAAGGTCACATTTT
This sequence comes from Mytilus trossulus, assembly GCF_036588685.1. Taxonomy (NCBI): domain Eukaryota; kingdom Metazoa; phylum Mollusca; class Bivalvia; order Mytilida; family Mytilidae; genus Mytilus; species Mytilus trossulus. Next base: position 25,543,185 of record NC_086385.1, on the reverse strand, counting down.
TGTTGCAAGAAGCAGTATTAAGACTCGATGTATCACATTTTTTTTGTCAATAACAAATTTGATGATCTCCTGATACTTGGAGACTTTTTGGCACATCATAGCTAGTCTGGATCATATTTTTTATATTTTGTAAAAATAGAATTTCTGATTCAATGACATTTATATTGGTAAATAGAATATTTATGTGATGAATTTCCCATAAATAACAGGAGGAAAGAAGCATACTAAAATCATAGTCATGATACAAATAAAGAAAGAAAGAAAGAAAGAAATATATATGAAAGTGCAAATATAATTTGCAAGAATAAATACAAGAAGACAACTTACAGAATTATTTTTCCTTTGTAAGGCAAAAGAACAGAATAAATGTGACAGAATATTTTGTAAGATCTAAAACTGGTCTGTGTTGGGTGAAACACAGATAATTCATTTACTATGAAGTTTGATAGGAATTGTATTCCTTCTAATTATGTTTAGTATATACATTTATATGTCTATTAATTTTAACATTTCAGAGTGCATTTGAAATTTGGCCACTGTACTTGGCAATAGAAAATGGATATCATGATCTGGTCACATTACTGTGCGAGGTATGTCGTTATGCCCCCACCATTAACAAAGGTGGCATCAAGAATTACATTTGATCTTTCTTTGTATGTCAGAGCTTATAAATTTACATAAGATATAAAAAAAAAGAAGATGTGGTATGATTGCCAATGAGACTGCACTTTACAAGAGATCAAATGACACAGAAATTAACAGCTATAGGTCAAAGTACAGCCTTCAACAGTTAGCAAAGCCTATTCACATAGTCAGCTATAAAAGGCTAAAAAAATAGGTTCACATATCTGTCTCAAGTCAGTAACCATGTCAATGCTGAATGGTTTCGTTTTACTTTATTTGATGTTTTTTTTGTCATCTAGGGTATCAATTAGATTAAATGGCTGTAATGTATATAAACAATATTACTGTTCTAAACTATAGTCAATTTATATCTTTAAATATTGCACATGGAGTCATGAACTTGTCTATTGTTGAAGACCAAATGTTGCCCTCCTTTTTACGACTTTTGGTTGCTGCCCTGGCAAAGATTTACTTGTTAGTTGTACTAGTGTTACCTTCTTTTACTTACAACTAAAGAAAATGGATATAGGATTTGAATATTATATATTACCCTGTTTGTAAATAACATATTGAATCATGTAGCCTCCCATTTATCTGTTCAATTTGTTTTGCTAAATAGTATCATAGCTTCTGTATTATAAAATTATTTGATTTTTGGATCTGGAACATTTATTTATCATATACTTAGCATTTATATGATAGCTTTTGCATATATGTAATTAGCGGAAGTACACAAGCCATAATTTCCCACCCGGGCTGATAACCCATATCAGGTGCATCTCGTGCAAGTTACTTCCAGTGTTTCCGGTATCGGTTGTTTATTTTTCCATTGTAACGTCAATTATTTTTTATGACGACGTCAAAATTTACGGGAACTTTTGTGGGGATAGTTTAGTACTTGCTAACAAATGTCATTGACAATCATGCATCATTTTATAGTACAACAAACATGGAGTAGTGACTGTAATGATCATCAAACTCTTCCAAATTGTCAATGTTTCAAAATGCCTCTATAGGAAATGTTATCATAAATATATAAGGGGGTAGTGATGCTGTCGTTTGACAATTATAGTATATTTGATTCATAATTTAACTTCTTTATAAAGTGTTTGACTGCTTTATGTATTGCATTTGTTTATTTGCCTTACATACAACTATTGTCAGAAGTATATGATACTAGTTATCAAAGGTACCAGGATTATAATTAAGTAAGCCAGACGCGCGTTTCGTCTACATGAAAGTCATCAGTGACGCTCATATCAAAATATTTAAAGCCAAACAAGTACAAAGTTGAAGAGCATTGAGGATCCAAAATTCCACAAAAATGTGCAAAATACGGCTAAGGTAATCTTTGCCTGGGATACGAAAATCCTTAGTTTTTCAAAAATTCAAAGTTTGGTAAACAAGAAATTTATAAAAATGACCACATTATTGATATTCATGTCAACACCGAAGTGTTGACTACTGGGCTGGTGATACCCTCGGGGACGAAAACGATTAATACATGGCCTTTTCCATATCAGCCTTAAGCTTGGTATCATCCTTCGACCCATATCAGCACCTCGACTCTGTCTCGGGCTGTTATAGGGGTCGCGGGATGATACACAGGCTGATATGGAAAAGGCAATGTATTAATCTCTATATAATGAGGTGTACAATATATGAGATTTTTAAATCTGCCATACAAGCATGCCCTATGTAAGGATTTTCAAATTTCATAATACTTACTTGAACATTGATATTTTCATAATATGAGCTGCGTCAGATAAAAATCGACCTATGCAAATGAATATCAACATACTTATTACCGGGTACTGGTTTAAAAATTTCTATGAAAAGGCTGTAGCTGTTTGAAAATTGAGTGGATATAAGCACCATATAAAATAGATCAACATTTATCTTTTATTTCGTATTTGAATGTTCAAAAAATCCATCAAAGTCTTTAACATGTACATATATATCTCCACTTGCATCAGGTGGATTTCTATCTGATGCAGCTCTTTTCGTTTTATGGAAAATATAGACTGAAACTTTATAGTGCCACTTTTATTCTTTTAAAATACAGTACAAACACAGATACTAATTTGTTATTTCAGAACGAAGCTGATCTAAGAAAGCGCCACCTAGCTACCGGAAATACTGTTTTACATTTAGCTGCAAGTCTAGGTCGTTTAGATGTTATAGAATTCCTGTTAAATTTTTGTAAGCCTCAATATGGAATTGATGTGAGAAGATTCTCAGGAAGTTCCAAAAAGAGGCTCAGTGTCAATGCTTTAAATGGATATGATAAGACAGCTCTACAGTTAGCAGCTGACAATGGTAAATGAATAGACCATGAATAATTTTTATAGTTTTGATACTAATTGCGAACCAAAAGAAACATTTGTAAAGAGTCATCTTATATTGGCCAAAATTAATCAATGGTGGATTTCTCTAAGAAGAAATTTGAAGTGCCAATAAATTAACTACACAAAAGACAATAGCTTTTGTGTTTATTCAATTGACAATAGAACTGACAAAAGCTTTAACGATATTCATTTGATAACAGTAAATTGGTGAAAAATACACTGGCTATCAACCAATCAAAACCCAGGATTCTTACATAAGGTGTAATTATTCTAAATATCATTGCCTTTTTCAAGTGATTGTTTGATTATTTTTATATTAAAAATGTAGAAGAGAATCAATAACTGGTAGAACCTCAGTACCAAATTATGGAAATCAAACAAACATTTCATATTATACCAAATACTAAATTTTGTTTACAGACTTTCCACAATTTCATAATTCCAAGATAATCAAACTTCTAACTATGTCCTACTCTATATGCAAGTGATAGCAGTTCATCCTTCGAATTTATCATCTGGAATTTACTTTTTCTTATACCAAGTTAAATTTTTCATATACAATGTGTGTCCATCTCTCTAGGTTTTCTGAAACCTGTCAAATGTTATTGAACCAAGGATCAACAACAGCTCTTCTGGATGCCAATGGTTACCTTTTCTCTGTACAAGAGTTATGAGGGTGTGTGGGGTGAAATTTTATCGCACAGACAGAGACATACAGATCTGATCATAAATTTGATAGAAAAAGATTCAAAACCAAATTTTGAAACACTGCAAAAGGCTCGGGTGGTGAGAACTGAATAAGAACAACTTATTTTTGTACTTTTATATAAGTGGTCAATTATAATTTTTGAGAAACAATTGACAATATTTTGACTAAGGCTTTATTCATTATTAAACAGCTTGATATACATGCTATAGTGTAAATTTAGACTTAGAAGTTTGAAATTGATTGGCATAAAGGTTATAGAAATCATTCATGTTTCAAATAAAAGCAACAGCAGTATACTGCTGTTCAAATGTCATAAATTAATTGGGAGAAAACACATTTAACTATAAGTGGAAAAAAGCAGATCAATAGAAACACTGAAGTGCACCAAAAATAATTGTCAACATACAAAGACAGTTTGAAATCGAACATGTAAACAAATAACAGGATCACATGTGAAAAAGTATTCTATCTTTACTTTTTCTTTGAGATACATATATTTAATGGAAAGATAGCAGAAAATCATTTAGTATAATTCCTACGTTTGTCCATATATTATTATTAGGGTGTAACTTAGTGGCTATACGTGAAACTTGTCTAAATTGAATCTCTTTGGTACTCTTGATTTTGTTCGGTTTTTGCAAATTTTTGGTTTAATTAGATTCACAACACATAACATTTGATACCAATTTACTTAAAAGAACATGCTTGGTTTATACCAGTTTTTAATATGTATGCCAGTTTCACTTTAGACAGGTTTCACTGTATTAACTTCCTATTTTCCCTGTTATTTACTGGAAATATATGGGAGAAAGAAAAAGCACAAACATTTGGAAAGCTAATGTTGTTGTAAATTTTATTAACAGCCAGGGTTTGATCACCATGGTAACACTCCACTAATGTTAGCATGTAAAGTTGGTAATGTTGATGTAGTTCTGTTCCTGTTACAGTCTGCTGTTTACCCACAATGCTTTGCGGAAGATGATAGCCTCTTGTAATATTTTTTTGTACCTTTCATTATCTTTGTAAAAGAAATAAACAATAATTGTAGATAACAAATTGGATAATATGTTATAATAAGAAAAAGCATTGTATCAAATGAAAAATAAATTCTAGAGTAAATTTGATTTAAGATTTGAAACCTAAGCATCTGTTAAGATTATAAATTAATATTCTTATTGAATATTCTAGTTAAAGAGAAACTCACAGTTCTGTTTTAAAAAAGTCGTATGTTATTTTCTAGAATTAATTTAACTTGAAATTACTTTACACTGATGATAATAATAAAATAAAATTGAGAATGGAAATGGGGAACGTGCCAAAGAGACAACAACCCGACCATAGATCAGACAACAGCAGAAGGTCACCAATGCAACGAGAAATTCCCGCACCCGGAGGCGTATTTAAGTAGTCAAGTGACTTGTATTTAAGTAGTCAAGTGAAAATAGTGGATAACCAAATATACCAGAAATAACTGAAACTGACTTATTTTTTCCATAGAGGATAACTCAGATAATGATTCTGGACATGGACTCTGTAAGAACTGATAGTCAGGAAGGTAGGAAATAAAACTATAACACAGACTTTTTCATTCAATTTCATTTCCAAAAAAAGTCTGGACCACATGCACAGCTTTCAACATAAAGCCTAATATTTTGCTATCAATTTTCCAGGTTAATTTCTTTTTCAACTTTGAAGGTAGAAAAGTATCTACTGTAAGAAAATTGTGGTATGCCGATTTAATGAACAAAATAAGAATAGAATATCAATTTTGTTTGAAGCATAATAATAACATAAAGTACTTTGTTTTATTTGTTGTAGGTGATCCTCATTGTTCTTATTATCCAGTTATAAGAAATTCTCAAGGAATGAGGTAAGAAATAAAATTGAGAATGTAAATGGGGAATGTGTCAAAGAGACAACAACCCGACCAAATAAAAAAAACAACAGCAGAAGGTCACCAACAGGTCTTCAATGTAGCGAGAAATTCCCGCACCCGGAGGCGTCTAAACAAATATATACTAGTTCAGTGATAATGAACGCCATACTAATTTCCAAATTGTACACAAGAAACTAAAATTAAAATAATACAAGACTAACAAAGGCCAGAGGCTCCTGACTTGGGACAGGCGCAAAAATGCGGCGGGGTTAAACATGTTTGTGAGATCTCAACCCTCCCCCTATACCTCTAACCAATGTAGAAAAATAAACGCATAACAATACGCACATTAAAATTCAGTTCAAGAGAAGTCCGAGTCTGATGTCAGAAGATGTAACCAAAGAAAATAAACAAAATGACAATAATACATAAATAACAACAGACTACTAGCAGTTAACTGACATGCCAGCTCCATACTTCAATTAAACTGACTGAAAGATATTGATTTCATCATATGAAAATCAGGCACAATCCTTCCCGTTAGGGGTTTAGTATCATACCATCATAACATATATGAGAAGAACATAACTCTTGTACTGAGCTTGCATATAGATTTGTGTCTCTAGGGTAAAGTGGGGTTAGCTTTGCTGTTAGTTATAAGAATCTTCTTTCAATATTGACCATTATTCTTCATATTATAAATATAGATATAGGAAGAGGTGGTATGAGTGCCAATGAGACAACTCTCCATCCAAGTTTCAATTTATAAAAGTAAACCATTATAGGTCAAGATACGGTCTGCAACAAAGATCCTTGGCTCACACCGAACAGCCCCCACCCCCCCCCCCCCCCCCAAAAAAAAAGTAAGTTTAAAACCATTCAAACAGGAAAACCAACAGTCTAATTAAAACAAGAAATATGCACTTGTGGAAATTGTTTTAGACAACCAACAATAAAGCTGTACACTATGATATAGCCCAGTTTTGCTGAAAATTGGCATTAAACATATATTATTAATCATTTAAACATTGTATTGTTTTCCTTACCAAGGATACATTAATTTTCTTACACAAAAAATCTGAATATAAAGTGACCTTTAAAAATCCTAAACAAAAAAGAAGAAAAGAGTTAATGAGAAGTGTGACAGATGCATTGGTTATGTACTCTAATACAGTTTTCTATAGATGCTTCAGTGAAAATAATTGTTTTGAAATCCGCTGTTGTCTATTTTACTTCAGTATATGTTAATCTGCTCTTGCAGTGCTCATTTTGAGTGGTTGCTATGTCTACACTTTATCTAATCTTTTCCGACTTAACATTGTAGATCTGAGGTTGTTGAAATCAGAAAAGTTGAGTCTTTACTGCAAGATATTAGTCGACCATCAGGACTATCAATATATCATGGTAGTATACATATAGTTTTGAAATACCACTGCCTCTTACATGTAAATTGCTAAAACCAGTCACATGATCAATTTGCATGATTCATTTACAATTTTTTAAGGTTTTAGAATTCAGTAAAGCTATGTATGAAAATGTCTATATCAGTATAAAAAAACTAGAAATCAGAACTAGAAAACTATGTGAAAAATCACGCTTTTATGGCAATGTTAAATACAACACTAAAATTACAACATAATACGACAGGACTATAGTATAAATAATTCATATGGAATTAATTGAATATAGAATTAATTGCTAATACATAAATTCTTTCATGTATAAAATTGATAATGGAAATGGGGTATGTGTCAAAGAGACAATAACCCGACCATAGAACAGACAAGAGCAGAAGGTCACCAATAGATCTTCAATGCAGTGAGAAATTCCCGCATCAAGGTGTCATTCCCTCGTTTTTAGATTTTGACATAGCATAGTCATTTTGTTTCCAGCTTTTTATATTGTTTTAATATGTCTTTGGTGTATTTTGCCTCTCTTTTTGCCTTTATATAATAAGTATTTCTAATAGTCACCAAAAGGAGAAGTAAAAATATGTAAATTAATTTGGAGTCAGTTTGTTTTCGACTATGAGTCTCGATATGGGTATAATTCAAGGAAATTTTGAAAATGCTGCAATGACCTTTTTCTGACGAACTATTTCCATACATTTCTGATTTCCGACGAATAGTGCGGTGACAGAAGTGTAAAAAGACGTCTAGATCGCGAGTTTCATCTCCCCAAATAACACACGGCTAAAAATGGTCTTAACTTAAAGACAAATATGTCTTCTTTCGTTTTTGCCCTGTCGTCAAAATTTCGTACGGTCACATTTTTCTAAAAAGTCGTTTTAATGACTAGTAGTATATTGGAGAGTTTCAATTCCCCTTTTTCAAAATGAAAAATTGTGTATGTTTGCTTAAATTTAATTGAAATAGTTTTTCCTGAAGCTATTTTTATATGTCAAAATATTCTATTCCGTATTTTATTTTATTTTAATCTATAAAATTTGCGAAGTTTGGACTGTTTAAAATTGAGGTAATTTTAATTGCAAATTTAGACACAAACTTCAGTTTCTTCTTCATAGTAGTTTATCCCATTATATTTTAAGCAAATAGTAATTCATAAAACTAATAAGTGATAAACATTCGGAACTAAAATATGAAAGAAACCTTAAGAAATCAATGGAATAAGAATGAGAAAAAAACTTCAATTTCAACACGGAACTGAATCACTTGCCTTCCGTCACATTTTGTGTATTAGTCAATAATTTGCTCTCAACTGATACATGGAATTACTACCTTTTTCGTTATTATAGACACATATTTTCATTATTGTACACTAATATAAGCCACATACGTTGTTTGAATATGTTTATATTCTATGTTTTTTTGTTATAAAACAACAAATATACTTTGTCAGAAAAGTCTTATTGTAAAATCAAAATGATTGACGTATAGTTTCAGTAAATATTCCGTGATATATTAAGTCCGTTGCAACTTGCACCATTTTAGTCCAAAGAAAAGACAAAAGTCGTTAAATTTTATGCAGTGCTTAAAAAAATCCACTGAAATTTGAATCAGATGAGCGTATTAAGAATGTTTTATCCGTGTTAGATAGGGTTAAAGTTAAAACAGGTTCCCGTCCATCTTTTAAACTTCAAGCACTGTCATTTTGATAGCAATACAAATTATTTGCTAACTTAACGAAAAAAAAAGAAAATCCAAACCCATGAAAGCAGATATCTCAGATCACGATACTGCTTTTACTAAAAAAAAATTGGCTATTGAAAACAATTTAATTGTAATTCCCATGACACCGTTACTTGATAAATATAGATATTTCCTTCCTGTTGATTCAGATTTAAAACATTCTACTTGTAAAATGTAGTCTAAACTCATTTCGGCTGTTGTCTGCTCTATGCTCGGGTTGTTGTCGCTTTGACAGTCACCATTTCCTTTCTCAATTTTATCATTTGATTTTTATGGAAATTCAGTTGTCAAACAATTTCAACAAGTTCAAGGCAAATATAACAATATTTAACAAACAAACTATTTGAGATGCCATATCAGCTGCTAGTCAATTGAAAACTGACCTCGGAATCTCAATGTCAACTGTAATAGATACAAATCACGGACAAATGTTTCATTCCGCTCATGTATGCTTAGAATAGACATCGAGACTCTACAGAAGAATTCCCAACTTCGGATGAATCGTCTCTTCCTTCTTCAATTCAGTCAATGCCTTCGTATTTATCGCAATTCATTTTATGGTTACTCGATGAAATTGCATACAGCCAAGACTATTCTCGGAAAATGGCACCAGAGAAATTGCGTAAATGCTAATCAACTGTTGAGTCAGTCGTTTGTGTGGCATTTCCCTCCCCCCTCCTTTTCATTTAGGATTGGCATTACAAATGTACCATGAGTTTTGTTTAAAACACCTTGTTGAAACTTTGAATGCCAATGGATTTTATGCTTTTAAAATTGAAGTGCGACGCTAGTACGCTACCTAATGTGTTGCCAACCATGAAATTGAGCGAATTCAAGATAGTGTGTTCGTATCTGATTATGTTTCCCCAGTATCTTTGCAGACAAGCATATGGCTGCCATCGCACTTTCCAAAAACCCCTTTAGAGCTCTGTTAAATTTTGGATAAATTGATAGGGATGGTTTGAAGCTGTTATTTTTAAGGAACCAATGTCTTAGATTTCCTACAATACCTTGTCTGTACTTGTAAAGAAAAACTCAAAATAAGGTGTTTGCTTTGAGCAGAACCTTTCATGTGCACCCCTGTGACCATGAGTGAAATGTGTAGAAATATTAAAACATGTCTTGTGACGGTTGATGAAAAAGAAGATGATGGGGATGACGGTTGATTATGTATAAAGCTTTCTGCACTGGTACACACGGTCCCAGGCCCCAAGTTAGGGGAGTGTTTAGGGGCGCGCCCTTAAAAAAGTTATACCTCGCCACATTCTGTATGTGTCTGTTTAAAGTCACGAGACGGTAATGCAGTGTTTGCCGTTTTTTTCTATAAACTATATTTGTTTCTTTCTTATTAATTTTGTATATTAATCAAGTCGATAGATTTTTCGTTTGTTTTACATTATTCATTTCTGGAATTGAAGACTATGCAGTATATCTTTTACTCATTGTTGAAGTCCGTACGGGAGCTATAATTGTTAATTTATGTCTCATTTGGTCTCATTTGGAGAGTTACATATAATTGTCTCATTTGCAATCATATAATATCTTCTTTTTCTTATATGAAATACTTTTAAAATTTATGGTACGTTGCAAGGAAAAAAAGGGGGGATATAGGTACAAAAACTATGATATAATAGATATTTACCAGAGTTAAATACACAACAACAGATTATACTATGGAAGTAGTAATAATTGTAAAAAACAACCAAAAACAATGAGTAGTCTATAAAAAACCTAAAGTATCCACACATTCAATTTGAGGTCATATTTGACTGAAGAGTTATATTGCTTTGGTTTGATACCTCAACCAAAATGATAGTTTAGAAAAAATTTTAAAGTATTGGCCTGCATGACACTTGATTTTTTAACCGAAATTGAAATTTGTCATAAGGTTAAGGTGCTAAAAACATTTAATAGGTTGAAAACTTGATTTTTGAAGTTTGTTTATAAAACGTCGTTTTAGGATTTTTTTTAATAAAAAAAATCTCAATGATTAAGGTTAATGTATAATAACAAACTTAATAAAGCCAAAACAGTATCATTTTTATTTAGGTATAGTTTAGAAATAGAAAAAAATGTCAAAATTCAAACCCTCCCAAATTTTCAAAGATTTTTACATATGACCTTTGACCTCAATTTGAAAAAAATGTGATCATATCAAGTGATGACGACAGGCATAGTATTATAGTACACGATTTCCTCTTTCCAATGATATATTATATAGGTGTGTGTTCGGTGGGGAGATTAATTTCAAAAAAAATTGCCTTCAGTCACCGCACTAGACGTACTTTATGTATCCGATAATGCATTTCATTTTATGTAGCAAATGTGAAAAAAAGGGGAAGAATAGATACGACCTTTAACAGTTGTTGATAGATCCGAAGGCTGCCAAAGAATATTTTCATTCTAAGTAGCATTACTGCTTCGTCTTTCGTAGTTTTAAAGCTGAAAAAGCCAAGAGCATGTGTTCGCCGAATAAAAAATTACTGAAGGAAAATCATTTAAAAGATCTTCAAAAAGGTGCAATATACTTTAAAAATTTGGAAGAAAATGATCTTATTAGATTTTATTAGCTTTGAACTAGCCTTCAGTACTGCAATTATTTTCATGTCGGTACTTTGTGTCTGTTGTTGTTTTCAAGTTAGTTGTTTTAGTGCCTCGAACCGATCTTTTGATTTAAGCGAATTGCTACAGATTTTTACAGTTTGTGATTTGGTTGTGCTGTTACATCACTGTCCTGAGTTAAGGGAAGGGTTGAGTGCTCACAATCTTGTTTAAACAGCGACATTATCTATGTGCTTGTTCAAAGTCAGAAGGCTGTCGTGCAATTGTTGCCGTTGGTTCATTTCTTTATTATTTGTTTTGGTAAGATTTCACGTTTAAATTGTTTCACATTTCTCATGTCGGGGCCTTTTATTGCTGACTATATAATATCAGATATTCTCATTGTTGAAGGTCATACCATTGCCTATGATTTGGTACATTTACTTCATTCAAGTGGATAGTTGTCTCATTGACAACCATACCACATCTCCTTATTGTTATATTATTTTCTTTCTAAAACTAAGATCCGAGTGCAGAAAAAAATGGAGGACGCCAGACAAATCCGACATAATTCTAGTTATTCGACCTACGAATGGAATGCGATATGAGGTGGTCAACATATCAGATCTATTGTCAACAAATAATGTTTTGAGTGAAACAACTGTAAACAAAATATTACTCCGTTTTTTTACATAATGGTGTTAATAAACTCATGAAAGATACCAGGATTTAAATTTTGTATTTTCGCCAGACGCGCGTTTCGTCTACAAAAGACTCATCATGCAGTGACGCTCGAATCCCAAAAAATTAAAAAGACCAAATAAAGTACGAAGTTGAAGAGCATTAAGCGAGACATGTTTATCAAGGGATAATGAAAACGAAACAGTCACTGTGTTTATGTGACTCATTCTTCAACGATAAATACTAGTGGTGGATCAAGTTTAGGGTGCCCTCTGGACCAGATGTTTGAAAGTCTTCGATCCATCACTTTGTATACCAAGAACAATATTAAGTTTGTTCTAGAATCGTCGATTTCAGATGGTTAAATTTAAAACATTTCTTTGTATTTTGCAATAAATCATATGTGTAAAGTTATAATGGGGATAAAGAAGGATAACTAAAAGATTATTTTTAAGTCTATTTTCAAAGGATTTTGAGTATCACATGGTTATACATTAGACCTTTTTTTTTTAAATATGTTATACGCTGTGGGATACGCTGTTAACCTTATATGACAAAATACATTTTACAATAATTTTTATTAAGCTTATACCAATTATGATTAACAAAATGAAATTTTTCCCCTTACGTTTACACATTTTTGTTCCTAATTTTTTAATAGTGCACTTTATTACACTTAGTACAACGGTTAACGAACATATATACAAATTACCTGTAATTACATTTGAAAATGCCTGTACCAAGTCAGGAATATGACAGTTCTTGTCCATTCGTTTTTGATGCGTTTTGTTTTTTGATTTTGCCATGTGATTATGGACTTTCCAAATTGATTTTCCTCTGAGTTCAGTATTTTTGTGATTTTACTTTTTACTTGTTAATCAATATTTGTCACATCTGTTTGTACATTTAAGTTGTCGAACTAGTTGTCAAACACCAGCATTGAAATCTCTAAAGTTTTAATTTGTCAAGTTAGTTATCAAACTGAAGCGATGAGGTCTGTTCTAATAGTTTTGCTTCTCGTTTGTGCTTCTCATGCATATAATTCATACCCGACCAGAAGACGAATGGTAAGTGCATTTAGAATCTTTAATATAGTGATTGATTGTTTGGTTGTTTCTTGTTTAAAATCCTGTGTTAAATGTCGAATTTCAAAAAACAATTGTACAAGTTATTAACTGTTTATTTAACAGAATGAACCAGAAAGTATGATATTGAAAATGAGAATAATTATATGCCAGTATCAAATAACCCAATGATGCCGTAAACTCTACAACTATGATTCTAATTTACCAGTCAGTGACTGATTTGTGTTTACTTTTTCACTAAGCACTTCTACTCAAAAATAGAAATAACACATTTGAATTGTTCAGTAATGAAACAAAGACTGCACAGACAAAACATAGTTACTTTGCTGTTGGTAGTGCAGTTCGCCTTATCTTTAGTTCTCTTTTAAAGAAAATTTTCTGTGGACCGATGTTTCACTTTTTTTATGGCTTTGTCGGTTTTTATTCAACTTATGAGTTTTAATGGCCTTCTTGGTATTTAACTCCATTAACCACAAACATTTATTATTTGAATTTCATATTGCTCTTGATTTTTTTCCCGGTAATTCATCTAAGGAACGACCATTTGATTTTCTGGAAGAGGAAGCCCAAGATGATTTTTTGAGGATTTACTATTTATTTTCATCTGTTGTTATGCATGATTTTTTTTCACCATTGTACACAACTGTTTCTATTATTTCTGTTGCATATTATTAATTTCTATCCTGTCTTGTGCAAAGTTATATATTCTAAGTTTTTACCAGGGCAAGTTATTCTTTATTCAAATTCCTTCTGCCCCCAGTGAATCGAATAGCCCGAACCAGTTGCAAATACAATTGATTTAGCGATAAATGAGTTCTGCTGCCAGTTATGCAAATACTGTAAGATGAGTATATTTTTACTTTTTTCGTAACAAGAAATCTTAAACTGCGTTTTCAATGAGAGTTTTTTTTTCATTTTTGGATTTCTCATGTCAAATCATGATATAAGAGTTTATGAAGATTATAATGTTAAAGATATTTCACTTATGTATGTATATATACTAATCTGAGTTGGTTAACCGGAGAGGTGATCTGGGAAATAAAAAAAGTCAAAAGTCAGGAAAAGTTAGATAGAAAATGGAAGTAAAACCATCTGTATAGTGTTCAAAGCTTTGAGGGATACAATTTTGTCCCGTTAACAATACTGGTCTATCCCATATAACTTGAAATAAAGGGTACAACAGAAACAGTCTATATTGACTTACATCTAAAAGTTGGTAATGAGGGTCAGTGGATAACAAAACATTAAGACAAAACAGAGGATTTCAGTTTTTGAATTGTAAACTTTCCATTTCTGTGAAGCAATATTCTAACAGAGCCTACATATAGAGTATATCTCCCAGTTGATATGATATTTCTAGATTATAATAGCATTTTGGGAAAAATTATAGCAAAACTATAGAAAACTCAAAATATGGACAATTTTATGTTAAAGGGGTCTTGACTTCTTTTCACAGCTTCCGAGATACTTACTTTTAACCTTTTTCAGTTGGACAAAATCACTTCTTTACTTTAAAATTCATGACCTAATTTGTTTACAGTGTACTTTCATCCCCCTACTTGCTATTTGAGGCATAAAACGTGAAGGAATAAATTTGGAAAGAGTAAAAAAAAAATAGCAAGTAACACACTGTCCACACTAGGGACTATATGTGTAGACAACGAAAATCAAGGGACCATACCTGGGTTCCCGGATCTTTATTGACTATGGTTACCTCTGGTCACATTACACCGCTGTTCATATATTGACCAAGGTTATCTCTGTTCACCTTGGACACATAGTGATTATGTTAACCTCTGGTCCAGTTACAATGATGCTCTGGTCACATTACACACTCATTTAATCATGGTTACCTCTGGTCACCATGTACATTTTTCACTATTTTGACCTCTGGTCACCTTACAATAATGCTCACATAACAGAGTCATTCACGTTGGTTACTTCTGGTCATCAAACACATATATTGATGTTAGTTACCTTGGGTAATGTTACACATATATTGAATAAAATTTCCTTTGGTTACCTTACACAGATATAAACGTTGGTTTTGTTTAGCCACCTTTTCAAAAATGTTTATTTTGTTTACCTCTGATGTCCTAATAAATATATTTTTTTGTTACCTCTAACCATCTAATCACTCAGATTGACTATGTTTACCTCTGGTCACCTTTCAATCATGTCCTGGTCACATTACACACGCACATTTAATAAAGGGCAATAGTTTGCAATTGTATATGATTCTGTTTATTACACGGCATGTCGTGTTAAAATTGTAAATGGAATTTAAAATTTAAATTTGAATGAAATTTTCTATAATCATTGCGTTTTGTTTTTTTCACGTTTTTCGTAGGTTACCTTCAATTTTATTGTCGTACATGTATTAGTAATGCCCAATCTTTAGTGTATTGTGTAGTGTTTGTGGACTGTTGTCTGGTTATCTTTTTGGCTATTGTATTCTCTTCAACTTACGTATTTGATCGTTTTCTTGGTATCTTTTGTCTCTCTTTTTTTATATTTTTGAATAGTCAATTATAATGATTAAGTTTAGAGTTACCAAAACACTTTGCTAGGTAAATTAACGAAAATCAGTAAATATGTGAAATTAGTAAAAAGACAAAAAGCAATGCTCTATCAATTTTAAGTATTTTTGTCATATAGCTCTTCAACGGTTTCGGTACTTATACATCCTCGGATTTCAAATGTTTGGCTTTGAGCGTTCCTGATGAAGAAAAATCCAGAAAAGCGCTTCGGACGCATTGAAAATATTAAACGTGTTGTTTTCATATTTTTACATCACTGGGTCGATACCTCTACTGGTGGACTTTCAGTCCCCGAGGGTATCATCAGCTCAGTAGTCAGTACTACGGTACTGACATGATTTAACAAATTGTTCTAAAATTGTCCGTTTATAAATTTTGAAATTATTAAGAAACTAAGGTTTCAACTCCCTCAGGCATAGTTGACTTTAGATGAATTTGGCTATCAATTTTAGGTATTTTTGTCATATTGCTCTTCAACGGTTTCGGTACTTATACATCCTCTGATTTCAAATGTTTGGCTTTGAGCGTTCCTGATGAAGGCAAATCTAGAAAAGCGCTTCGGACGCATTGGAATTATTAAACGTGCTGTTTTCATTTATTTTGTCAATATATTATGATACTATAGCTGAATAAACTAAATCTATTATAACACTTGTCATTTGACATGTATATCACAACCTATGATGTGTGAAAAGTAACTATGAGTATCAAGATCTGATTATTTGTAGATTAATTCAACACTTTTAGTATATAAATGTAGTATGATCTTGATCATGAAAAAGCATAAAAAGATATTAATTTATTTGTTGTATCTTCTAAACCTATAACGCTGACACTTTAGACAATATTCAAAACAATTAATGATGTAAATATGTTGAGCATACACGTGTACTTTGGATCGATCTGATGAGCTAAGCCCTTTTCAACTCATTTCATAGTTTGTTCTTATATTGTACTGCTACACCATTGTCGCAGGTTATTGAGGGTTGACGCATTCCAAAATGTAAAATGTTTAACCCCGCCACAATCTGTATGTGCCTTTCCCAAGTCTGGAGCCTGTAGGTCTATGGTTGTCGATGGTTCATGTCTGTCATATCTGTTTTTCATAAAATTGTTTTGTTATAAATAATTGAATTGTTTAATATTTTTCATGTCGGGGCCCTTTATAGCCGACTATACGGTATGGGTTTTTCTCATTGTTGAAGGCCGTATGGAGCCTTTAACTGCTTACATCCACTGAATTTAATATGAACGTTTGTGGATGGTTGTCTCAATGGCAATCATATACCACATCTCCTTATTTTGATGTGAAGATATGCAGCATAATTAGTGGAAATAAATTTTACATAGGATGTAACTGTTGGATCGGCGCATGAATTCAAAGAAGCTGCCATTGGACTGTTTGGATGTTCATTTCAAGTTCATAAGTACTATTATTTCTAGTAAATAAATGTGAAAAACTATAGGTTTCCGAACTTCCTTCAACAATGAGAAAAACAAATACTGTATAGTAAGCATTATATAGCATCATAAGGACAAATGCAAAACTATGCAAACGAGAAAGCCATTGGTGTGATTAATGATAATAATATCAACGAAAACAGATATGACAGACAGCACCCAACACCAACCACCGATTTACAGGTTTCTATTATTGAACTGGTACATTAAATTCGTCCGGTTTTAACATGTTTAACAGCGCTAAACCCTCAAAACAGCCTACAACAGACGTTTAAAAAACACAAACACAAACTGTACAACAGTTGGAAATAGATAAACTTAACAGTTTGGTACAAAACACAAAAACAAACATAAAAGCGAAAGACAAAAGTTACTTTGTGACAAAGCGAAAAATGTATGTACAATAATTACGACTTCCAACGTAAAGTAAAAACAGGATTATTCTATTTTTAAAACCTGCCAAAACCGACTAGCAACTGGAAAACAACTGTCATATTCCTGAATTGTTGCAGGCGTTTTCACAAAATGGTCGGTAAACCCGGGTTTTTGTACATTTATTGTAACTTTATAAAATGTTGGATCATTCGAAACAAGGAATATATAACCTTAGTCGTTTTAAAATGCTCCTTAACTTCGTTTTTGAATCGATCTTAAACTGTTTGAGTCGAACGCTACTAATTAGTCTAATTTGCACGAGACGCATATCTGGCGTAACCACATTATACGCCTGGTATCTAGTGTTTAAAGCCAGCTTAAACTCTCACTTGCATGCCAGTCTTTTTATAGTTCCGTCCTATTTACAAAATCGTTTGAGCAATCCAAACAAACATATAAGGATATCATGACAATAATTGGAATCTAGGAGACAACATTGTGTAAACACAAATAAATGGTATACAACAGAACTTTAATAAAATTAACAAAACAAATCTACTATTATATCCAGCAAAGACAGCAGCTAACACAGTTTGAAGTTGATAATAACGAAACATGTATCCCAAAAAATTGTGACGATGCTGATCTGTTGATGATCTTAGACCGAAGCCTCTTTGGTGCGTTTCATATGAGTTTTGAACAGCGGTATACTACTGTTGCCTTTATTTTCCTTTATTCATTCAGTTACAATTATTGTCCATTAAATGTAATATATTTTAATTTAATGTCAGATATGAGTATTAACTTTGGTTTAATGGAAGGAAGTTTTGAAAATGCTTTAATTGCCTTTTTTTCTGATAATCTATTTACATACATGTCTGATTTCAAGAAAAGTACTTTATCCATAAGTTAATGTAATTCATTTAATGTGGCAAATATCAAAAACAGTTGGAGAATGAATACGACATTTAACAATTGCTGCTAGATCTGGACGCTGCCAAAGGATATTTCGTTTTAGTCTGAAAGTTAAGAAGAAGACAAACAAAAGCATTCTCAGAATAGAATATTAACCAAGGAAAATTAAGAAAAATCTTTGAAAAACATATTCGAAAAGGTGTAAGAAACTTATTATCTTCCTAACTCAAAGATCACAGCCTTGAACAATATTTAGGACGACAGATAAATCCAACACATCTCTAATCATTTGTCCGACGTATGAGGTGGTCAACTGATCAGAATCAGTCAACAGTCAATGATATGTTGCTCTGGTCAACACAATGTGTGACCTCCGTGACTCTTGGAGGATCCATGACAGGGGAGTTTGACCGATCATTTGTACTTTTGCATTTTCTCGTGGGCCGTCCGGACCTGCTGTTTGAAAGTCTTTGATCCGTCACTAAATAATACCATGTACAATATTTAGTTTTTTTTCTAAAAACGTCTCATTCATAGGGTTCAATTCAAAACATTCCTTTGTTGTTTGCAATAAAACATATGTGTGATGTTATAAAAGAATCCATAACTCATAAGAATAAATTGGGGATTATTTCTAAAGTAATTTCTAAAGATATTTTTTAGTGACTGCTGTACCCCAATTTTTTACACTTTTACCTATCGTGTCGGTTTGTTTTGCTCTCACATTGTTGTCAATATAATGGAAATTCTATGCAAATTTCATGGAAGTGAGAGGTTTACCTATCTATAAAGCCAGGTTTAATACAATATTTTATACATAAGAAAATGCCTGTACCAAGTTAGAAATATGACAGTTGTTTTTCAATTATTTGATTTGTTTGAGCTTTTGATTTTGCCATTTGATATAGGACTATCCGTTTTCAATGTTCCTAAGAGTTTGATATTTTTGTTTTTTAACTTTATCTCAATGGATTTGGAGTATCACATGGTTATACATCAGACCTTTTTCAAAATTGTGCACATCATTGCATTTGACACATCATTTAAAAATAACTTGTTTATCAATCTTTGTCACATCTGTTTGTTTATCTTAGTTGTAGAATTAGTTGTCAAACACTAGCATTGATATCTTTGAAGTTGTAACTTGTCGAAAAATCTATTAAACTTTAGAAATGAGTTTTTTTCTAGTAGTTTTGCTTCTAGTTATTTTCTGATCAGGCATACAATCCATACCTGACCATGAGAAGCGAGGTGACTGTATTTATAAGCGTTAGTATATTGATTGATTGGCTGCATGTTGCTTGCATAAATGCAAGTGGAAACTGTTGTATTCAGAAATAAAGATAAAAATCTTTAACAAAACTTTTAACTTAACAAAATAACTTGACAACTAGTTCAGCCCTTTTCAACTGATTTTTAAAGCGTGTTCCTACATCAGTCAGGGGCGTTACTTAAACAAGCTATTTTTTTAAATAACTTATATAAGTAATTTTTTATTTTAAAAATAATAAAATTACTTACTTGAGTTATTTTAATTTTCAGTAGAAACATAGACTAAATGTAGTGTTCATGATTTTAAACAACATTGTATATCATAAGATAAATAATTTATCAGATTTGAGAGGAGTATAGAGATAAAGGGTTACTTTGAAAATAATGACAAAAATATTACTTGAATAAGTTAATTTAAACATTTTTGAAAAAAATAGCAATTACACTTATCTTAGGCACATATGTAATTAATTAAGGTTACAAATTATAAATAACTTCAGGTCTCAATTAATTCACAAGTATCTATCTATTTATATCAGTCTACCTTCAAGATTTTAGAGGAAAATGATAATTTAATAGTCCCAAGAGACCAATCTTTGAGCCAGAAGCCTCGGTATGAAAGATAAGTGCGTCAGAAAGTTAATTGGTGTATCTGATCAAGAATTAGTTTTTATATATCAAGGGAAAAATAACCAGATAACTGTGAACATTTTTTAAAGCTAGTAAAATCTGTATTCTTGGACACCTATAAAAATAATATTCTAAAAAATAACTTATATAAGTTATATTTAAATTAGCCTCGTTTTCAACATTACTTGTATAGGTAATTTTTATTGTTACTTGTTTAAGTAATGCCCCTGACTGTACATGTATGTTCTGATGTAACCACACTTTCCCAGGTTAGGGGAGAGTCGAGCGCTCACAAACATGTTTAACCCCGCCACATGCTTTATGTGCCTGTCCCAAGTCAGGAACCCGTAGTTCATTTGTTGTCGTACGTTCAGGTCTGTCATTCTTGGTTTTCGTAAATTGTTTTGTTATAAATTAGGCCGTTAGTTTTCTCAATTAAATTGTTACATATTTTTCATGTCGAGGCTTTTGATAACCGACTATACTGTATGGGATGTTTTCATTGTTGAAGGTCGTGGTTACCTATAATTGCTAACATCCACTTCTATCAACTTTGGTTGATAGTTGTCTCATTGGCAATATACCACAAACATACTGTTATGTATAACTATATGTCAATATCAAATCACCTAATGATGACGTTAGGTATGTAATTATGAAGTGAATGATGTTTGTTTTCTTTGTCACTAAGCACCACTACCCAAAATAAAATAAGCACTTCATCAATTTGTTGTGTTTGGTATTGAAACAAAGACTGCCGCGCCTACTGTGTGGCAGCGCTGTTTGCTTAATCATTAGTTCTCTGTATAAATTATAAATGTTCTGTAGACCTATGTTTTCATGATGGTTTTATCAGTTTTCTTCAACTGATTGACATTCGTGGCCCTTTTGAAATTTATCTCGTTTTAACCCACACATTTGTGATTTTAATATCAAATTGCTCATGGATGTTGTTTTAAATCATCTAAGGGGACAACCATTTGATATTCTTGAGGGGGAAGCCAGGAGGATTTTTTGCGGGTTTACTATTCGTTTTCATCTGTTCCTTCTTGTATTTCAGACACCATATTCAAGACACAGACCATCATGTATACCCGTTACAAAGAAGATTATTGAAACAGTTAAAGCTCCTATATTAGATTTACCTTTCAGGTATTGTTATACGAACATTTGGGGAAGTAGGGTTAATGGTATTTGGAGAGTCAAGGGAGACTCAATTATTCAGAAGTAAATGTGAAACTGAAATGCACTACCACATGTTCCATGCTTTGTCATTTTAATAGTGTAATAGTGTAAGGCAAGCTTACAAAATCAACAAATCTTTACTGACACTTCTCTTTGGGGAACAGGGTTCAGGGGAGAATACTCTCGTACATTGGTTGCTGGGAGCGTACATGTATGCATGTAAATAAAGGTGCTGCCGAAATTCCAAATCCACTTTGCAGTGTGATTGTTGATATGTTTTCGACCTGTATGTGCATTAAAATATTTACCAGTGGATGCAAGTAACAATTGATTAGTCAATTATTTATTGATTCATATGTTTAATAATTATTTCATTGTAAATTTTAAGTAATTTTTTTTATAATTGCACATGTTTAAGTTGTTTATGTTCTGTGTCGATCTGATGGGCATCTTCTTTTCGCGTTTGTTTACCGTTTCTTTTATCACGGGGTTTCCCTTCGAATTTGCGCTCTGCAGTTATACCGCATTTATAACGAGAAATGTCATATTTTAAGGCACACAATATAGAAAATCTGTCGGAGAAGTACTAGAAGACACTAATTACAATTATAGCAGTATATTTTTTGAAGATATTAATAAATTATAGAATATTCCAAAAGTTCGTCTTCATTTGTTTATTCTTTATTTTTGTCGGCCATTTTTACTTATTCTCCTATTTTGTTCGGCCAAGTGGTTTTTTTCTACTAATAAAAAGTGGATCACTTGCACTAATTTTGATACACATAAATGCGCAGCATTCTGCCGTTTCTTTACCCCAAAGAGGTGGAAGTTTGAATAAGATAAATTTGTTATTTAAGTTTTCTAAAGTATTTGCAACATCATCATGATCATGTCAAATAGCACCAAAAAAATATACGTCATGTGTACGTTATCAAATTTTACCAGTCCGTCCTGGCAGAGTATTTGTAATCAACAGTTGTAATTAATTTACAGTGAACCTGTAATGTTTGTCCCCTTAAAAAAACTATCAATGATTATCTATCTAAAGTAAAAATATACTTTTGTAATTTTGTAATTTTGTTATTTTCCTCTGATGACTTATTCTGATGTTTTATTTTTTTAGTCAAGCTGTGTTGGCTGGAAATACTCTATACCTGGCTGGACAAATAGGAAGAGATCCTGTTACACTTCAACTGGTTCCTGGCGGTATAATTCCGGAAACAATACAGGTGAGCACAAAACGTAAATAGGATACGTGTTCCATACAACAACTGCTTGATCGTTTATCGACTTGGTTTCCTGTTGTATTATTACTGAAAACGAAAAACGGAAAAAAAATTGACGATCTTACATACAAAAAAAAGAACTGTATCCGCTTTCCATCCGTCTAGTAGTCTATATTTCAATACTGGTTATAATTTATGTGATTGATACGCTTTGTTTACAAATGAAATGATACCCATACCTATAGCACATGTTTGTAGATATATTTTTAATCATCTATTAACCTCTTGATCGAAAGGCCAAAAATAAAAAAAAAAAATTAAGATATCCAAACCAAACATAGCCAAATTAGAACAACCTGAACCGTCTAATGTAGCATTGATTTAAGTATTTGCAGTCTTAGTTTTAGCACAATGACATATTACGTTTGTGAACTGGTTATTTGTAAACAACCTGTATTAGTTATATTGCACCAACATATTAGATCATTTTATTTGAAATTTGCATGTCGTTTTTATCGACTTACTATGCAAAGGATGGAGCCTTAAGGATACTTTCATGTGTTTAGGCTGTAAGAACAATATTCTTTATCTGTTAGAATAAATATCAATTTACTTGAGAACTAAGGAAATATTAATTTGCCTTGTAATTTAACAGATCGAAAAAAATTCCCACCATTACGGGACAAAATCATGAATGATTCATTGATCAAAAGGAAGTACAACATACATTAACCAATAAATCTTTCTTTGTGAGAATTTGCTATATTTTTTATAAGTCCAATAGAGTACATTTAATATTATAGCATGAACAAATCGACCTTTCACTATATATCAAATTGCCAAACGGAAGCTGAAATTGTACCACGTGACCTGACCATTTTTGCCAACGGCACCTAGACTATCTTCCTGCATCATAGAGCAAGAAGTAAAAATACAAATGCATTATTATTTTATCTTATACTGACATGTCCTTAGCATTGTCAAAACCGGCGTACAGCTGCATAATTTTCATTCCATAGATATTCAGGAATATTGGTGCAGTATTAGAGGCTGCTGGTGGTAATTTCAAGGATGGTAAGTTCATTCGTTTTAATAATAAATATTATATAATAATAATTATAATAATAATAATAAAAGTAATAATATATTTTATAGAAACTGTCAGGCCATAAACAAAATCAATTATACACAGTGATTCCTATACGTACTTTACATTATATAAATTATAATATGTTATAGAGCACAACCGCGGGTCCGTGACTGAATAAATTAAAGTACCTCCGATGTATTGTTAGCCTCTTTTTTTGTATTCGTCTTGTCATCTGATAAAGTCATGCTGATTTTAAGGTACACAGCGTTCTCTGCTTTAAAATCTTTCTGTTTGAACTCGTCGACCCGGAACTTGTTAATCATTGGTAATATCGATTATGTGGAAAACAAAAGAGCCTGTAATGGTGTAATGTTAATCAACACCATTGTCCTGTATAAGTTATATGTAACAGTTGAATTTTGGCATTTGTCATTTCTACGTCATGCCGGCTTACATGTTGAAACGTACCTACGCCGTATTTGTAGCCTGATTTTTTAGGCTTTTTATTATTATCTGATAAAATCATCAATGATCATACTGATTATAAGGTGTACAGTTTTCTCTGCTTTCAAAACCTTTCTGTTTTAACCCACCCTGAATTTCTTACTACAACCGGGAACTACTATTAATATGGTATCGGATGCGACCCGGAACTTGCTAATTTTTGGTAATATTAATTATGTGAAAAACAAAAGGGCCTGGAATGGTGTTGTTTTTAATCGACACCATTGTCCTATATAAGTTATATATAAAGTTGATTTCTTTGATTCGTCGTGTTTACGCCATGTCTACTAACAAATTGGAGCTCATTATTTTAGTAGTATAAATTGATTAATTATTTGGAAAGGTTTATAGATTGTTGATTGCTCCTTGCTTAACACCGAGGCGCAAACAGTTCATGCATATTAAGTACGATGAGAAATTAGACTAATACAAAATGGTAGGTCACTGGACGGGGACTTAGATTGCCACTGATAGGGAATGTTGGATAGGGACATGAAAAAACACCTACGAATCCCTTTCGCCTGAGAGTTGTTGCAATTATTAAAAAAACGGACTGAGACCATGGCATTCACTGTGGATGGTGCATTGAATTTCCCGTCAACAGTCTGACAGGACCCATTCGGAATTGGAGTAAATACGTCAGATAAAAGATGTTGCGAATGTTCTATGTATGTGTTCCGTTGTGCAACACGTGCAAGTAACTGTTTTTTTCTGCAAAATGTACGGAACAGAAATATGAATATTATATATTTGAAGGCACCTAATGAATCATTGATATATGTATGTACTAAGTAACTATACGATTCTTTTTTTTAAAATACCAGGATATTATCATCGATACTGATTTACTCTGATTGTACATTAAATTATTGTAATGTATTGGTTTGTGAATTTCATTCGTTTATGAATGCGAAATATTTTTTTCTTGTTGAAACAAAATAACAGTACAACGATTATATACATAAATAAGAACCGCATTATGTTTGTTTGATTTCAGTTGTAAAAGTAACAGTTTTTCTGACAAAATTAAGCGACCTTACAGCATTTAATACAGTCTATACGAAATGTAAGTGTAAAAGTTAAATATGCATTAGGGTTAGATAAGAGTCAATTGCTAACCCGTCATTGCGAGAAGTATATTCACTTGATATTACTTATCACTGTATTTTATAGGAGTAACACGACAAATGTCACATGTAGAGCAGGATTTGCTTACCTTTCCGGAGCACCTTATATCACCCAAGTTTT
The DNA here is from genome assembly GCF_036588685.1 of Mytilus trossulus. Taxonomy (NCBI): domain Eukaryota; kingdom Metazoa; phylum Mollusca; class Bivalvia; order Mytilida; family Mytilidae; genus Mytilus; species Mytilus trossulus. Next base: position 25,517,726 of record NC_086385.1, on the reverse strand, counting down.
TGATAGGGTTCATGTTGCTCAGTATTTCAATATTCTATGTTGTGGTGTGTTTTGTGTACAGTTGTTTGTCTGTTGATATTTTCCTTTTTAGCCATGGCGTAGTCTGTTTATTTTCGACTTATGAGTTTGAATGTCCCTTTAGTATCTTTCGCCCCACTTTCATACCATGAACAAGATGTAACTCATTAACTAACTCGAATAATTCAAATTAAAGATTACCTGATCAGTGCCCTGTATTCATTATCGTTTCTCGTCAATTAAGGGATCGGAGTGAACGGAAGTAACAACTGGAGTATTTAGGTCCATTATGTAACCTAGAGTATGCCAACCAAGAGGAAGTAATCCGATGGAATCAATCCAAACGATGATGACAGTTGGCGCCGACAAGATACATTATAAGTATGCACCACCCTAAGTACTGTACTATTGTAAGCAGTGTTGAAATTTAAGCTTATTCAATCTAATACCGATCACATTTCGATCTTTAATAAAAAGATTATAATTTGTTGATTCTGGATCGCTATTGTGTTCCAACTCCGGATTAATCAAACACACCAAGACTCCGTTATCCATTCATTCATACACCCTGATGTTCCAACTCATCATTAAGCTGACACTCAAAAATCCGAAATACCATCAATTCTTCACCCAGGTTTTCACCGGGATCAATTTCTTTTTTTTTGCCTCTTTCTACCAAACTATATATGTTTCGCCTTTATTATTTGCCTTTTTTTTTGTGGAAAAATAGGGACCAGAAAAAAAATATTGATAGTTTACAAACAATTTAAAAAGAATGATTGAGTAGCACAACCCCATACAAGATCGTTTCTTGCACAACAACCACTAACCCAATCGGGACCAACCCATCCCAACACCATCCCCCACCCACCCCACCCCACCAAACAAAAACAAAATTTTTTAGGTCTATAGAGAAAACTTATAAATCAATTTATCAGAGACTAACTATGATATGCCATCAACTACCGGAATACAGGAACAATTCTACTAAAGAATAAGATTTCGATATAAATAAAGACAATCACTGACTTTAAAGACAAGAGCGTGGAATGAGACGGGATTGAAATTATCATAGTTATTTGAACACAAACGCTCCTCTTTTGATAAGGGTCTTGCCGGGTCTCCTTCTTTTCTGTGTTCTTTAATTTTTTAGGTCAATATTCTCTCTTTTTTTTTGCTTTTTTTCTCCATTCTGTATCTTTTTGTCTATTATTCTCTCTTCTGTAAATCCCACCCATAACCTCATCTATATGGCGAGACGGTTCAATGCCATACTATGAGTTAAATTTATTTAATGGCATATCTATAGAGTATTACTCATGTAGAAATATTTATAAAGATGTATCATTTTCAGTCTTTCCAAACGATTTTCCGGCTAGAGTAGCTGTTCAAGTAGTAGCCGTACCTCTCGTAAGTAATTGGGGTTTTTTTAAAATTTTTTGAGGTATTGTTAAAGTAATTGATCGGCGGATTTCCAACTTATTAACATAATTGTGCTCCTCGTGTCCACTATGTCTGATAGTTTGAATAAGCTTGAGATACCATTTCACTGCATATTTAAGTTCATCATAAGTTCTGTATTGTTCTTTTTTATATATATTAGCAATGATCTTGATAGCGTGTTCTTTTTTCATTTCATAACACAGATGTGTCATGATGAACTGCAATGCAGTATTATTAAATCTATGAAAACTGGCCAATTATGTCCGAATCTAACTTTTAATGTATCGATGATGTTCACTGTACATTTGTTTATACTACCATACTTATAAATAGATGGATGAACAATGTATCGATGATGTTCACTGTACATTTGTTTATACTACCATACTTATAAATAGATGGATGAACAATGTATCGATGATGTTCACTCTACATTTGTTTATACTACCATACTTATAAATAGATGGATGAACAATGTATCGATGATGTTCACTGTACATTTGTTTATACTACCATACTTATAAATAGATGGATGAACAATGTATCGATGATGTTCACTGTACATTTGTTTATACTACCATACTTATAAATAGATGGATGAACAATGTATCGATGTCGATTGAAACAGGAGTCTAGGTAAACACATATAGCTGTATATATCTTATTTATACGATCATATTCACTATTTATAAATGCCCGTACCAAGTAAGAGAGAAAGAGGGGTGGGGTGGGGGCAGGAGGGGTTCTGATCCCAAAATCTCGAACTTAATTTGCCAAAATCCCGAATTCTCGATCTTAAAACACTGAAATCCCGGATCCCGACAAAAGATTAATCCCGAAATGATGAAGAATGCCTCTTACCTCAGATTAACAGGTCAATCATACTTTTTTCAGTCAGATTATATATAAAAAAAGAAGATGTGGTATGATTGCCAATGAGACAACTATTCACAAAATACCAAAATGACACAAACATTAACAATTATAGGTCACCGTACGGTCTATGCCTTATATGTCTTTTGATAAACGTTTGCTATAAAAATGTAAGTACGCAAGGCATGATGACGCTTTTGGAGAAAGTTGATGACCTTTGTAACATGCGTGTAATGAAAGAAGTTTGTATTTTGAAGCCGAAACCGACAGTTTAAAAAATATATTTGATAAATACCATCAGTTTTTGTTTTGATTTGTGCTTTGATGATTCTAATCTGTTAATTGCTTGATTTCGTGGTGATTTAACGCCGTCTTTCGACAGTAAAACTGAAATCATTGTCAATTCAGAACGGAGTCTAACACGGTCCGCTTTTTAAAAGGCGATCATATTTTAACTTACAACTCCAGTGCTTACTTATAGCAATAGTTATATAGTCAGTGATGAGTATAGTTATCATTACGAAAATGACTTCAGCAGGGCGCATTATATGCACTCCATTTAAATAATAATGCATACTTTGCTCAAGACCTTGACTGGAATTCAAGTATGTGAAGATGTTTATGCTGTCCAAAAACGTTAAATTTGACTAATATATTTTAAAAGTATTAAAAATTTGTATTTTAGTATTTTCTATTGTACGAAAGTGAAATGTATCATATCAGGGTTTTTGTTTTCTTTTCTTTTTTACATTGAAATAAATTCAAGAAAAAATGTTGGTAAATTTTATGAACGACAGATTATATGTCTATGATTTCCAGAAGACGTTTTGTTGAAGAATGTAACATTACAGAAATATTTCCTTCATAGACGATGAATTTGTTTTAAAAACGTCAATAGCAATCCTTCAATCGACAAGAAATCTTGCGGTTTCGACCGGATCTAGATATGTTTATATTAACCATGAAACTAAGTTCAGGAACTGAAGTATTGTTTGTTTGGTGGTTTATTTGGTGATGTGCATTTTCAGTATCGGAATGATCGTTGTCATCATCGTTATCTGATGAATCTGTGTCATATTCATCCTCCGTATCCTTTTGAACCGGATGTTCTGTTTTGCTTTCCATCGTTGGTTCGTGATGAATTTCTATTGGTGTGCCTGTCTGGTTCGACATCTGGTACATGTTAAGAGGCAGAGTACCATATTTGTATGTTGTCGTTTCCTGTCGAACGGTTATTTGTCGTACACACTTTCCGTGTCTATTTGCCCTTTCATATAGTTGATTTAGGTTATCACGACTTACAGTTATTTGGTCTGTTTTTTCTAACGACGAAATTGATAAGAGTCTTACGCTGTTTTCTGGAATAGGATAATATGAGGACTCTTTCGTAAAATAGAAGGCGGACCATTTAGTTATCTGTTTGACGCTCTCTCTAAAGATTGTCCCGAATCCCTACAATATTGGAGCTTTGTTGGAAGGTTCTGCTTAACATGACTGACAGCATGAAGGTTTTCGACAATAGTTGTTAGACAAGACTGCTTGTTAGATGTGTATGATGGATTTGTGAGAACTTTGTTTTCCAGAAGACGTTTTGTTAAAGAATGTGACAGTGCAACTGACTCCATGGTTCTCGACGAAATTGTTCCCTCTGGTCCATTTTTGTTGTTGTTGTTAGATTGGTGAGGTCTTTTACATTTTGTTCAGCATTTTCAAATAAATTGAGTGCGTCCTCAATACCTGCTATGTTTTCTATTGTCATATTTGTTGGTGATTTTGTTCCTTTTGCATGAACACCAAAGGTAAAGTAAAGTTTATGTAAACTTTCTAGAAAGGTAATAGTTCCACTAATTGTCGTGACTAGTTTGACCGACCCAAATTGACCCTCACACAAACGGGTATTTGTAGCGTTCTCGCATGCAATACCCATGGGCTGTCCGAATGTGGAATGTGAAGCCGAACCATCTGAGCATCTGTCGATCCCTGTGCCAGCAATGACAATTGTATTTCCGGCTGTAAAGCGTTTGATCTTTCTTGCTTTTGTATCTGTGAAGGCTATTCCGTTTCTGAACTTAGTAAAACCATAAATTTCTTGACAGTCATCTGTGTTGTTTTGCAATACATTAACTACATTTAACCCGTCTAAATTGACTACCATTAATTCCCCGTTTCCATCTAAGCCTTTCCAAGAAGCATATAAATAGTTTCAGAGCAGCATAGATCAAGAATACGCGAACATTGGTTCGGATACGTACACAGATTAACAGCATATCCCTTGTAACCAACCCATCCGCTTTAATGTTGATTAGATATACAAGTCTGTTTGCATCACTACTGCAAAACATCATGTCTTCAGCTGCCTTTGTTATAATCCCCGGCTGGATGTCTTCATTCATATATAGTTCATTCTTGTGGGGTCTTGTTTGTTTAACATTTTTCAGATGGTTTTCAATGCGATTACGTAAATCAAATATTGTACCTTCTGTTGACAAGTTGAAGGTTTCAGCCGTACTCTTTAGTTGGAATTTTGACTTTTCTGATTTTAATGATAAACCGACGGTTCGGGTTAATCCAAAAACTAATATATTTATACCAAAGTGGCATACAAAACATATACCAGCTAAAATTACTAAACTTCTACAGTGAGTGATTTCTGTTGTTTGAAGTTCTTGTATTTGCACATGATTGTGAAATCTAGCTTTCAAAATATGTGATGATTTATTTAGTGCGTTAATGTCACAGAATGTTACATAGGTTGTTGCACGCGATGGCAAGTGGGTGTGGGTACATTACTGGTTTGTTGTTCTCAGTAGGTCTGAAACGTTTAGGTATCATGTTATGGACAATCAAATCTACTGATCGCAGAATGTCGCGGACTGCCGTACTACTGATCTTTATAACAGTGCCAACAGACATTCTGTCTTTGTTTCTTACACAATCGACTGTTTCCGTAGTCTTTGTCGAACATCTAAGCGTGTGGAGCATAGACAGATTTGCCCTCTCCTTGTTGAAAAGCAGGTACCAATTTGAAAAACTGCATTTGATTGATTTTCCAACATGGACGCAGTCAGGAAGTATCGAAAGAACAGACAATAATGGATGAGCGGAACCATCCTCTATGTCTTTTTTCAAAGCCTCCAATGCAACTTTGTTCAAAGATTTACTGTCCGATGTCAAGGCTAACACTGAGCACTTTATGCAAACCTTTTCATCTTCTACACATTTTCTGCAGGACCTACGAGAAGGATGAATACTAGTTTTGCCGACTGTGATACAATGATCACATACTTTTGATTCACGTATACATGTTTCACAAATGGAGCTGCATTCATGGTTATATTTGACAATATTGTCGACATACTCGACGCCTTCGAGGCAGTGTAGACATAATTGGCATGTGAGCATTATGTTAATGAATAATTCTTTCATAAAGGTACCTGTTTTTCCTGCCTTTGTAAGGTAATCAATAGCTTCTGCTTACTTTGTTGCATAATGTAGTGAAATAGGAGACGGCAGCCTCTGTGACAATGCTCCCTCTCAGAACTTCTGGTTTCGGAGATGGATTTGCATTTATGTATACTACATCATAATCCCGACTGCCTCCTATTACTCGTTTAGTTCTATCGTTGACCTCAAATCCAGTCTTTAGTGCTGTCCCATCAAACGCTAGACACACCGAATAGACCTGAGTATTTGCATTTTTGAGCAATGGTTCTACGCTTTCATTGCCATTAATAAGTTGTAGAAATGTACTCAGTAATTTACCAATTACTCCATTTGAGGTTGTAAAGTCCCTTTTCACTAACTGTCTTACTGAACGACTTGGTCCTCCTAGGTTCATCTTGTGATTTGACAGGTCCTTTTGATAGGCAGACCCTTGTGAATGACAGATGGGACCTCTAATGAAATTTGCTGTGTGTCTTCCCTCAAGAAATTCCACTGTATTGTGAAGCTCTGTCACATCACTGTCATGTTAATGTCTAGGGTTGACTTAAAGACAGGGTACAAAAAGTAACATCGGAATCATTAGATCATTAGATTCAGTGGAACTAACATCTTCATTGTGTTCAATTTCATGTTGATTTCTTTAATCTCTGTTTACTTCCTTATCCGAAATACTTAAAGGCGACCAACTGTACTTGATAAACCGTACAACTCGGTGTCCATTTCATCTGGATTTGTTTTATTGCTGCAAATTAATGTATGAACTACATTCGCAACTTTATAAGCACATCAATGTGCTACTTAGAAATTTATTCAATTACAATTATGATTAAAAAAAAACTTCTATGTGTTTATTTAAATTATTAATTAAAACTCTCTTCTCATGTGGTTTTGGGAAATACATTTTTATACTTTTTGGTCAATTCTTTTAAATGTTATTTCATTTAACTCTGAGTGCTCACTTTTTTTGCTACACTTTTTGATGAAACGTAAGCACAGTTAGAAGTCAGGCTATCCTGAATCTCTTTTAACAACTTGTTTGTGCTTTTTGTATACAGTTTTCCTGTATTAGTTTATGGCGTTCTTTTTTTTTTCTTCTTTTTTTTTTTTATTAATATGCAGTTAGTCAAAATTGGTATTAGTGCTTAAACAGTTAATGTCTGTTTTCAAATGAAAAGGGATGGTATCTGAAAGACGTATACCTCGTATATAAGGCCATAGTACGTCATGTTTGTTTCGTATTCGTATTCGTATTCGTGATGTTGCCTGTTTTATAAATATTTTCGGCTTGTCTTTTTATATTTAATTTAGAAAATAGAGAGTTTCTTTTGAAGTTCATGACTGTACATTTTGTATTTTATAGTTATTCATAATTTCTTAAATTACAATATTCTGAGGTGCTTACATAGTCAGAATGCATTCCTATTGTTCATTTATAGGAATTAAATTCAAGCCAAATAATCTCTGGATCCTGTATCCATTAACCGAAATTTTAGTTTGATTTTTAACGCCATATTTATCGTGATTGCCTATCTCATGGTGACCACCCTCAATTGGTGGATGAGGTATAACCTCTTGGGTATGACTAGCAATTGTTATAAATTAAGACTGAATTCGACAGATTTCTATTTAGATGGTTTGAACTCACGGCCTTCGTGTTAACAGGCAAAATACAACTAAGTTCAGCTGTAATCCCCCCCCCCCCCCCCACTTAATCTGCTGACGGGATGATTCATCTTTATCTAACTTATTTCTTTCGCTGTCTCTATCATTATTTATTCAACATTTTTGTTTTGGAACATAGTTTAATTCTCATCAGTTACTTAAACATGATTGTTTTATTCATATATTTGTAAACTTATAATAAATATCAAAATAACAATTAATATATATAAACAGTGTTATATAAGTTATTCCAAAAAGAGTGTCAATAGATATATGTGAGGGTGTCACATACTGTCCGACATTTCGGTTATGTACGAAAAAGTCACAGCACAAAAGTACTGCAATGTTACAGAGATATGTCTCACCCAAAAGTGTATATAAACTGTTGACACAGAGATATTTCTCACCCAAAAGTGTATATAAACTGTTGACACAGAGATATGTCTCACCCAAAAGTGTATATAAACTGTTGACACAGAGATATGTCTCACCCAAAAGTGTATATAAACTGTTGACACAGAGATATGTCTCACCCAAAGTGAATATATAAACTGTTGACACAGAGATATGTCTCACCTTTATGGAATTTTGATAGTTGAATGCAATTGTATAAATTCAAATTGCAACACTTAAACATGTTAACTACGGAAATGTTCCTAGTCAATGAACCATGACTGAAGATGAGAGGCAAAACAGCCGTGTTGGAAATGATATATGCCAATGCTAATATAAATGCATACCAAATATTATTGACGTAAAATTATTAGTTTCTCCTTGCACTAACCTAACAAAAAAACAGTTAAGCCATACAAAAAAATCCAAAGTCATTAAACAATGACTAAGTGGTTGTTGTAAAACAATCTCCCTGGAAATGAGATGTGCCGACGTTATGGAAAACTTTCAAAGTCAATATATCATGACTGAAGGAGCGCGGCCGAATTGTCTCTATAGAAATGAGGTGTGCAAATACAACTGCGCACCAGATATCATTGACCTACAATAAGTGGTTCATTTTAAACTGGCCTAATCACAAACTTTAACAAATTGTTGACGTAGTCGCCACCGACGCCATCAGGAACAACATATTTTTGTCTTGCATTTTGACTCCGTCAAAGTGGGGCAACAATAGCTAAGTCTTAATTATTTACAATATGTATTTGTGCCAAGTAATTTGCAAATGTTGTAGCATTTTTATAATAATTGTGTGTTCCATTCTATTTTGATCTCATAGTGTGTACTAGGTTTGATGTTGTTTTATTTTTATTGTATAGTACATATCCTTTCAATTTTAGAAAACCGGTATCAAATTTTTATCTCATTTTGAAGATCATACATATATTTGTATCCATTCTGTCAATTTCTGACCAGATTATTTAAAGTAAAACCTTAGTCAAAATACACAACAGCTTCTCTCGGGTCTGCCATAACTGGGTTTGTGAAATGCATTATTTGGATTTCAAATATCTGATAACAAAGCAGTGAATTTGAAAACATGTATGTCATAATGAATGTTTTTTTATATAACTTACTGCGCTTGAAATATGCCACTTTGGCAGAATTTCCTCTGTCTCCTTCCACAAAATATGGTGTCATGCAGATTTCACATTTGACTGTTATTTCATTTATTGGCTCACTATTCTTGTATGCACTTAACACTAGAAAAAATCAATATCAACATAACTTTCTGATTCAAGAAACATAAACTGGATATGCAAGACTTCATAGATATGTACATGTAAATTTACTTGGTCCCAGGATGTTCTGTGTGAGAGCATGTATAAGGCTTTCATTGGGTAGTTTACATCGATTTTTTTAGTTGAGTTAAATTATTTTCAATATTGTTTTACAGAATGTAATTATGTATTCAGTGTCATGATGTTATCTTACAATTTAAGACTGTGTCAGGTTAGCCAATAGGGTTAGGGTTGGCGCGCCTGTTAATACATTTAAATCCGATGCATTTTGTATGCACCTGTCCTAAGTAAAGAGTCTGTTGTTAAGTGCTTGTCGTTGGCTGGTGTTTATCGTTTCTCGTTTTGCATATAAATTAGACCGTTTGTTTTCCAGTTTGAATTGTAAGGAAAATGGAAGTTGTTTTTCACCTGTTCTGTTTGTTGATGACGTTGTCACTTTTTATGGACTTCCCCTTTATGAAATTGCCTTTTAGTTCGGTATTTTTGTTTTACTTTTTTAATGTCATGAATCGATCTTTTACTTAGTTGTATCGATACTTTATGGATTGGCAGCGTCTTAAACCTAAACATTGACCACTTTTCAATAGGATGAGTATCATCTATAACAATTGTAAGCCCTTCCTTTTTTATGGCATTCAATCTGTCTTTATCTGTGTTAATATTTTACCATTCGTCTTTCAATTAGTGTTCTGTTTGCAAGCTTATTGTCAGTCAATATTAATTTTCACTTTTGGTATTTTTTTTTCTAATATTTACGGTGGTACCTAACACTACAGGGAGATAACTCTGTAAAATTGAAAACGTTTCAATCATGTTGTATTGTTCAGGGAATATTAAGCTTCTCAGTGATCAAAATTAGTGTTTGTCAAACTGCTATATATCCAACCATTTTTTTCCGAGAAAGAAATCGGTTCAAGTTTTTTGAAATTTTTATATTTTTTTCAAAGGGTCAAAGTAAATATTTTGTGTAAATTAAACGAGCCAAAATAATTTTAGTCAAGGTGTTGGGTACCCCCTTAATGTCAGTCTTAAAATACAGGTCATATGTTTTTTAACATGTAATTTTCCTTACAATATTGTAGCATAAATAAAGGGAAAAAGGCATACACTATGTATAGTTGTACCATTTGTCTGTATTTCGACCGGTTTAAGCATTATGCGTTACATTATTGCAATCAAAATAAATATCTGAAAATAAGTATCTAATTGAAGTTTTTGTCAGGTCTTTTAAATGTTTTTTTTACATTGAATCTATTATTAAAACGATTGTTTATTTTTCAGGGCGGTCAAATAGAGGTTCAAACAATAGCTGTTATTGATAAGTGCTGATTGCGAGGCGGAGATGAGATAACGAGACGCAAATTACATAAAGAATGTTTATATAGTTAATAAACAAATCAATACATTAATATGATGATGATGATGATGATGATGATGATGATGATGATGATGACGATCATGATCGAAAACATATTCAGAACTTGAACACAATATTGTGATATGACATTAACCTTGGTTTGCATAGCATAGTTCTGATTCCTTGTCCAATTTTAAACGTTTGGTCCATTTTTGTTTTATCAGCACTTCAAGTTTTGGACTTTCAAATAGTTTTGCCTTGATTATCACTGAAAAGATAATATTTGTCGAAATGTACATCTTGTGCAGTAATAGAGAGGTGATAGATACCAATCGTACATTCAAACTCATAAGTCGAAAAGTAAACCGACAACGCCATGGCAAAAAAGAAAAAGAAAATGACCAAAAGACACACAACAGTACTCAAACACAACATAGAAAAAAACTAAAGACTGAGCAACACGAACCCTACCAACAAGGGGTTACAATTGGTACTCTTAATGTAATTCAACAAGACCAGCAACCCCCATGATCACTGGTTTAGAGAAGAAGATGAAAGTGCACAGAAGGCCAGGGTATTCTACTCGCATCACTATTTTGACTCCGATCATGTGGTCATTGCTCTTTCAGCTAAATGCCGTGTACTTAGCAAAGAGGTAGCAATTTAAAAGTCTATGGTTCGACCGGGCTAGGAACAAAACCACTATTTCCTCACTTGAAGCAAGCACCAAAATGGTTATATAGAACGTATTTTGCCTAATATGTTATAATAATTGCTAAGTTTTAGCTTTTTGTATTCATGTCTAGTTCTATACCTATACATACTCGATCGAAAGAATTAACGGTATAAGCTGTGTTGAATTGACAATTGTACTTCTAAAGATTGCCTGAATGTTTTACCGGAGAGATTCACATTCCCTTTTATCCCAACACATACCCTTCTGGAGCACCTGGAGTTTGTGTTGCTCAGTTTTTTGTTTTCTTTGTTGTGTTCTTCATACTGTTGTTTGTCCTTGTTCATTTTTCGTTTTTTTGACATTGCATTGTCAGTTTGTTTTCATATGAGGATATAATCTTTTGATCACTTTACTTGAGGTCTGGAGCTGGCATATCAGTAACTGCAAGCAGTCCTTTGTTAATTTATGTTCATCATTGTCATTTTTCTAAGTTTTTTTTGTTACCTGTTCTAAGATCGGACTTGAAAAACTCACTTTAAACTGATTTTAATAGTGTGTATTGCTGTATGTGTTTATTCAACAGTGGCTAGAGATATAGGGAGAGGGTTAATATCTCACAAAGTATGTTTAACCCTGCCGCATGTGTGCGCCTTTCGTAAGTCAGGAGACTTGTTTTATTTCTAATGTTGGTTCGTGTATATGTTTCGAAGTTAAATATGACGTCCATTTTCGCTGAACTAATATCCATCATTGTTTATAGGCTAGCTGAAGCCCGCCTCCGGATGTGAGATTTTCTCGTTTTGTTAAATAACCGTTGGTGGACTGTTTTTTGCTCTTTGGTCGGGTTGTTTTTCTTTGACACATTCCCTGTTTCCATTTTCGATTTAATTTCGACTTATGAGTTTAATATCCATGTGGTATCCTTCGCCTCTTTTCTACATATAAATGTCCTTGTGTTTACTAAGGTGTTATGTTTTTTCTTCATTTGGTTGTGTAATGGATGCATTAGCGTCGATAAAAAATACGTTTAGGTAACTGAGAGTAAAGTTTAATTTGTAAAAAAGGTCTATATGTATACTAAGTAATGCAAAAGTAAATGATGACGTTGTATAAAAACTTTAATCATCAATATTTTCAAACCAGGTGATAGACGTCAATTAAACTTCATTAGGAATATAATATGTTACTCCAGGACTGTATATAAAATAAGGAGTTTAATATGGTTGTCAATGAGCAAACAATTCATTAAAGACCAGATAACGTAGATGTTTGTCACATAAAGTCTCCGACGGCCTTCACAAATTAGTAAAACCAATACTGCATATCAAGCTTATAGAAAGTCTAGACAAGGTTAACTTTAAAACAATTTAATCGAGGAAAACAACGGCCTTATTTATGTTCAAAACAACAAGAGAAAAATACATGTGATTAGATACACAAACGACTACCATCGAATTACTGGCTCCTCAACATGGATGGTCACATATTGTATGTCGCGGGTTGAACATATTTGCTGACGGCCAACCGCCTCAAATAGACTGTTGGGTAGCTGCACAACGTAATAACAATATATAAACATCGGGTGTGAAAAGTAGAAACGATATAAGGAGGGGCTAAAAGATAAAGAATAGAAAATAACGGACAATAATATAAAGAAAGGAGAAAACGGCCTAAAAAAGTTGTGAAAAATAATAACTTGCAACCACCCCCCTAATCACTTTTGAAGACATTGATTATGTATATTGTTTTACTAAACCATAGAAGAACAAAACTTCTTATGATATCAAAAGGTAGATGGAATATTTGCCATATAAACCATTATAATAGGCATAGAATATTTGATATGCGTAATATATAGTAAAATGGTGAAGTTTTTTTTGTGCATGAAAAGTATAAGCTTTATTACAAGTTCAAAAAAGTTGAACAAGGTACGTTGTAAATAGTACACGCAAACAACATTAGAAAGCAGTTGGCATAACCTCAAAAGATACATAGGCTGGTTCGCTCTTCTAGTTATTGGTACAAAATAACAATTATATTTTGCCGTACATCAGGGTGGAAAATTAAACACAAATGCAGTGCTCTATAAATCTACCGTTACTAAAATTTATGTCGACAACAATTAAAAGTGCCCATATGTTTTTCTGTCTCTTTTTATTCGTGTGCTGGACTGATAATTGAGAACTTTTATATCTCAGAATGGATTTATTTTTAAATTAAAGGGAAGGAATATAAAGTTAAAAATTGTACAATTTGGTGTCAACATCAATATTAGGTGCAATTCCCTTCTGTTCGAATATTGAATAACAGCATTAAAATCCAGTTCTTTTTGTACCGCAGGATGGATAATTGAGAATTCTTTAAGTCAATGGTTACTAACACATGTAATGGTTATGTCGAAAACAATAAAAAGTGCTAATATAATTTTTCATACAATATGCTTGTACTGGCCTTATAGTTGAGTTCTTTTTATACTTCACGATGGTTTGTTTGACAAAAAAAGGGAAGGCATTATTTCGATGGAAGATTTTTTTTCATAAAAATCAATTGCTGTGGTCTGCAGGAAGGAACAGGTTAATTAAATTTGACATCATACATTGAATATATAGTGTATAGGTCGATCAATAAAATCATTTGTAAATGCAATAAACCATGTCACTTGTTTCATTTCAAATCTTGACACAAGTGAAACAACTTTCAACTTTTAGTCAAAACAATAACACAAATATTCACGTCGTTATATTTATTTTCGGAACGGTTCGTTATAGGATGATGACTAGTTTATGTTTTAATAAATGAGAAAAACCATTTATTATTTGAACAATATAGTAAACAACTGAATAAAGTGCATACATCTATTCATAAATCTTTCAGAATATTTCCGATTGCAAGACCAATGTATTTTTCCACTATTGTAAGAATAATTAAATGCAAACAATCTAATTTTTTTCTCGTCTAATGGCTGTGAGAATTTTGTTTACAATTTTACATTTTTCGGGCTTTCGTGATCCTGAAATATAAATCTTCTCCAATACATATATCACTGACCAACGAAATATTCCTGGTTGCTCCAGTGCTGGTCATGGACGTAAATAACAACCCGTCGTACCATTTCCCTGATTCAAATACACGTTGCCATTTATTGTAACTTGACTGTAAGTAATATCCGGGTTATTAACTTATAGATTTTGATTTTCTTATTGGTCATGTTATTATGTAATTGATTCATACTCTTTTTATTCTGAGATTCATTATTTAATAGAATATAAGAAATCTTTTAAACCTTGTCAGATAATACAACTTTTTAGGAGTTGTTACCATTTTTAGATGTTTTATACATCATTACGTTTTGATGAATAATTGATATTCTACTGATCATTTGCTTTCAGAAATACATTTTTATATGAATTTGGTTAAATATACTTACCATGAAATTAAATTTATATTATATAGAATGTATTTGCTTTCACAACATATTCTCATCGCAATTAACTAGGTGGTTAAAAATTACATCCATTAGATGAACTCACCTACGTCATAATTTACCTGTGTAAAATACAGTCCCTTCAGTTTTAATATTTTGCGTTCAGGTGAACGCATGTTTCCCGTCGACAAGGATTTTTTTACAGTCTACGCTGACCGAATTGTAGCTGTTTAGAGCAATCTACGAAACGGGTTAAGTGTAAAGTTCGGATGAATTGATATTGTCTACAGTCTTTACACAGCTGGTACACATCAGTATATCACAATCATAAAAGGTATTTTGACCAGATCTGATTATTTTAATGTGGATAATGTCCTTATGGGAGCGTAGACCACTATTGTCACTAGAACCTTAAGTGGTTCAATAAATTTCAATCAGAATAGGGAATTTGCCAATATCTGCTTGTTATATTTGGATAACGTTCCATACAGGGAGCGTAGACCAACATTGATACTATTAAAAGTTAATAGTTTAAAATCACTATCAGAATAGGGAATTTGCCCAGAACTGATAATGTTTAGTTGGTTAACTTTCCATTTAGGGAACATAGACCATATTTATTGAAAATAGAAAGTGGTTGATGCAACACAAATACAATAAAATTAGAATAGGGATTTTGCCCAAGACTATCAGATTAATGTTCACATCGTTTCATCCAGGAAACTTTAGAACTAGAACAACATGTATGATTTTTGATGCATGCATTCTACAATACAGATTTGATCTTACCTAAAAATCATAATTTTTAATTGATTGTACATTGATATTTAGGAAGCATAGATCATTATTGGAAATACAAACTTTAGTATTTGACGTACTGAAATAAAATAAATTCGAATCAGAATAGTGAATTTTAGTCCAGGTCTATCTGATTGTTGTAGACATTGTTCCATCAAGGAAACGTAGGTGTACCTTTATTGTATTTAAAACAACCTGCAAGCACAAGCAGGTTGCATGTTTTGTACAACACACATTTTTATATTAGCTGATTTTTGTGATGAACCAACAGTACAGACAATTGTATATATACTCATATTGATAACATATTGAAAGAGTGTCTGGAAATGGTCAAGACAGATCAAACCTCTGAAATAGTACAGTGTTATTTAGTACTAACAAATGTGTATGTAGTTAAAACATGTTTATACACAAAATTTATAATTATGTCCAGATTTAATCAGGACAGTAATTTCTAAGATTCTAGCCTGTAATCTTTTCTCGGAGCAGGAAATTGCTCTACGTTTTTCTTTACTGATAAATTGTTCTCTTACAGATGTTAGGAAACTACTTATATGTTGAGTCAGTAAGAATGGAACACCGTTCTAAAACCTGTTGATAGCTTGTGACAACTCATATTATCATTTTTTTTATTTTCAAGGTCAGTTAATTACTGACAAGAAGAACATTAATATTATCAGTATGTACTGCTATGACCAATTGGTTGTTTGTCTGCATTAACGAAACAGATACTTTTATATGTTTTTAAGTAAACACTAGAGTGTCTCTTGGATTAAGAAGAGTTTAGGTATGCCATTACGGTGCATTTTAAAAGACTCGATTCAGGGAAATGGCTTATATAATATGATTACATAAATCAGAGTGTACATTGCCAATGCATATAACATTATATGTACTTGATCTATTTTGCGTTAAATACACAAAAAGATGATAACATAAGACTTAAGGGTATTTTACCCTCACTATATGAGATTCACTGTCAAATAATACATGTATCTTCTAATCATGAAAGGAAGAGATTTTTGAAAGCTCTTTAAAAGTTTTTAAAGCAATTACAAGTTTGGCAATATTCTGATGTAAGGGATTCATTCATTGGGTCTGTTTTCAATCTTAATGTGCGATTGGTAGTTAAAACAGCTTATCAAACTGCTACAAGTTTTTCCTTGAGTTTATATTGAATCAGAAAGCTGAACTATAGAGGACACAAAGGTACTGATATATATATAAAATAAAATATATATCTATTATCATTAGAATTTGTTTTTTTGAGAATTTAGTTTCAGAATTAAGGCATATCATATAGATTTTGCAAAAATTAGATATCATTAGTAAAATATAAGTAAAAAAACAAATTTAAAGCATTGTTGATGCAAGATTCATTTAAATGTTAGACATGGACGTGGACATTTGAGTAGTTTACAAGATTTAGAAATGAACTATCTCATACATTTCTTTATATAAATCTTCTTTTTAGCCAGTCTTTACAAGACACAGAAAAAAAGAAGAGGTCTTTTGGGCTAACATTGTACCAATTATTTATATTTCAATTGGTTCTCAAATTTTAGCACCTGTAGAAGCATTTAATCTAAGAGCAAAATATACGAAATGCGGTTTATTTAAAAGACTGATTAAAAGTTAGCAAATAACATTCAATAGTCTGTTAGTACATGGAAGTAAAATGCAATATGATAATTCCATGATTATAAGTGCAAGACATTTGTCATTATCTTACCTCTTAAACATTTCTAGGAATATGATTAGTTAAAAGCGTCCTCGTGGAAACCGTGTATATTTAATATTAGGTTAGTTGGGAGGCGGGGCTTATTTCATACACGGCTAGTAGTGGAGTTGCGTCCCTTTATATTCCATATAAGGTAATTAAGAGGCGGGGCTTATTTCATTTACACGGTTAGTATTGGTGTTACGTCCCTATAGAAAAACAAAACAGTACTGAGAAAAAATCTTAAAGGTTTCAACAAACGAAGAAGGTGATGATAAAGTGAAATAAATTCATAAAACACATTTAAATCTAACAAGTTGTCATTGTTGGTATCTGTTTTTGTAGAATCAAAGGAAGTAGTTTCTTAATCATGTTAATGCTAACTGTATTGAAAACTTGCTCTCTTTGATAGGTCACTAGTCTAAATTTTACACGTTAAGATAGTCGGTAAGATAAATTCGTTACATAGCGTAATACGGTATATATGGGGTCAGTAAATTCCATATGGGGATTCGAGCTTCGCTATCACTCCATATGGAATTTACTGACCCCATATATACCGTATAAGGTCACTAACACACTGGAAACTAATAATATCTAAATTTAAAGTGTCACTGTTTATTTTTTATTTTTCTTCATTATTAACAAAGAGTGAAAAAAAATTCTAGTCTTGTCAAGATTTGTCAAAGTCAAGTTGTGACTTATCTACATGTAGGAAGGTTTCCAAATAGATTAGGTGTGATTTATTCCCCAGATTGATGGTATTCACTATTCAATTGTCATAATGACCAGACAATTATCTAACAACATTTCTTATTTTTTTTCTGCAGTTGCAGCAATAATATTAAATATCTATGCAAGAATATACTAGACAAAATGATTATATAAATCCCATTTATTTTGTTTTTTCAAATCTATGGACAAATGTAAAATTCTTCTGAGTGACTTTTAGTTTAACCAAATAATTAGGTTGAAGTCAAAAAAAACACTACCAAACGTGTTTTAGTTGGTATATATGGAACCATATCAGAATATATAGAATTCAGATAAGGTGAACTAAGAGAGAAATAAAATGAGCATTTCTGATTGTGAAACCATTTCTGAAACAACTAAAACACTTATCAAAAGCAAGTTAGTACAAGTGTTTCCATATTGTCAAACATGTGTTTTCTTTAAATACATATATAGAACTATATTTGACAAATTGCATATTAGTATTTCTGATTGTGAAATAATTTCTGAAACAAATAAAAACAATTGTCAAGAGCAACAGTTCAAGAGTTGTTCAATATGTCAAACTTGTGTTTCTTTAAATTTGGAACTGTACATGGCAATTTATAATTTATTATCAATCGTTCCTAAGGTTCACATTTTAGACAGTATACCATTGTGTGAGGTATTAATTAGAAATATCAAAACAACATTGACTGACAGATTTTTCATAGTTAGGGAAAATCATCTGTCAGCATTCTTTTTGGCACATTAGGACAACAGTTTTGGCTTGTTCAACATCCAAATGTTCTGTAGAAGCTATATGTTACCATTTGAAAACCTGTATACTTAAACATTTCCACTGATTTGTCCATTTCTTTATTTTTACTAAACACAAAGGTAATGTTTGTTCATTGTTGATCTGGTAGACATTGTATTCAAAGGTTCTACCACTCATAGAAATTTCTACCAGACTCTAAAGTTTAGTCGGTTAGGAAAATTATCATGTCATTCCTGTAATGAAGGACTTCTCTTGACAAAAATATTTTCAATCTAAATCTATTAAATATTAACAAGAGTAGTATATCTAGAAGAATAAGTACTCAAGGAGACTATAACTTCCAAAAAATTTATAGATTGATCCAGATTTAGCATAATCATGAAACAACTTTTGTTTGAGTCTTTATTATACTTTGTTGGCATGTATTAAGGACACTGATTAACAAAGTATATTTTAATTTATTATAATTCTTTGACATTTAAGCACAAAAGAATTTATTTCGAAAGATATTGATAATGATCAGGTTATCAAAAGATGACAGCTATCATATACACTTTGTTATTATATTAGAATTATAGAAAAAAAACAATGGAAAGTTAGAGAGAAGCTTATTGTTTTCAAATAAACTAAAGTTTGGAAAACTAATATTTCAAAGATGAAAAGTAAATGATACTAAAGCTGGATTAGTTCTTGTCGATTTGTACAAGCAATAAAAACAACCTATTCACATGACCAATTAAAAAAAAAAAAAAAAATGTCTTTTTTCTGTTGCACTAATATTACAACACATTTAACGCATAATGAAGGAGCTTTAATGAAATAATTTTCATAATGGCCTGCAGATTATTTATTCAAGTCTATTTTTGCATTTATTAATGCAATCTACAGAGTTTTGCCATTGATACATATAGTTATACAGCATAGTTTTTTTGTGTTATAAATTTCCGTATTTACAAAATTTAGTCGAGTTATTTTTTTAATAATTTTGACATAGTTTTTTATATGTTGGAAATTGTATATGTGTGAGGGAATTCATCCTCCACCAAAATAAAATACTGATTGTTAATCAGTAAATATTCTATATAATATAAATGTAATTTCATGGTAAGTATATTTAACCAAATTCATATAAAATGGTTTATTTTTTAATTCTCAAGAAGAGATTTTATATGAATTTATAGGGTTAAATATTATACGTCTTCTTACCACTTAATACATCTAAACTCAACTATTTAAAACAAACTTATGTTGTTGACTAGCTCGAGTACTGCAAATTGTGAGCTGCCGATTTAAGAAGACAAATGATCAATATAAACATATTATACACTATACAATGTGAAAACAATATCACCATTGTTCAACAAAAATATATACTTATAAATGTTAAACTTTTGTATTTGAATATCTGAATAAATGAATGTTTCGTGGCCGACCAGGAAAAACCCATTTAGGAAACCTGTGTCCTTTTGTCCATGCCAACGAAACTCTGTTGTACCTCACTAATCAAATGAGAAAAAGAAAAACATAATTTTGTTTGTAAATATTGAAATAGAAAAGAATGCGAGTCATTAGGACTCAAGGCCTATAAAAAAAAATTGGTACAAAAGTCGAAATACGATTACGTTTGTATAGCCAATCAACCTACATAAAAATCAATATATTTATCAAAATACAAAATTATGCAAATCTGTTTTCCTTAAAACCCCTTAAAAATACTATGTTCACAGTACGAAATACAGGCTAGAATTAACTATATAAAACAGTCACTTTACAACCTAATTTTTTGGCGCCAAAAATTCCCACGCCTACACGTACATGTATTACACATGCGCAAGAAGACAATCAATTCCCGTTTTACTTATGTGCCTCGGGAATTTTTTATTACCACAATCCACCACCACCCCTATAATAAATTCAGGTGTTTGTTCACACAATTGTAATTATTCAATTAAACGACAAACTAAAACTGAAGTTACTGTATGATATTCCCGGGCTTGTATTTCCTATCATGATTTCCTTGATAGAGGATATCTGCTCACAAGCTAAAGGAAGCTATTAAACCAAGAGTTCCAAATGGGTTGTTGAAATAATCCCTTCGTAAATTTTACGGACGCCATCACGAGTTGGTTGACCGTTATGGAATTACCGTTTCACAGATGATATTGGATATGTTCCTTATGTCGTAACTACAATACCCTTCTCTTTTCACGAATATGACCTACCGAATTAGACTTATATACCGGATTAGTAATAACATAAGCAACACGACGGGTGCCACATGTGGAGCAGGATCTGCTTACCCTTCAGGAGTACCTGAGATCACCCCCAGTTTTTGGTGGGGTTGGTGTTGCTTAGTCTTCAGTTTTATATGTTGTGTCTTCTGTACTATTATTTGTCTGTTTGTCTTTTTATTTTTAGCCATGGTGTTGTCAGTTTCTTTTCTATCTATGAGTTTGACTGTCCCTCTGGGATCTTTCGTCCCTCTTTTACACAGGTAAATTATGACGTAGGTGAGTACATCTTATGGATGTAATTTTTAATTACCTAGTTAATTGCGATGAGAACATGTTGTGAAAGCAAACATATTCTATATAATACAAATGTAATTTTATGGTATATCTAACCCTATAAATTCATATAAAATCTCTTCTTGAGATTTCAAAAATAACCATTTTTAACATATAATTGATCATCTCGTGGACATTGTCTAAATTTAAACTTTTACCAACCACCTACATTTTAAAGTCAATTAAATTCTAATGTAATTATTGATGTGTGAACATGATGAACTATATTGTGAATATAATATATAAACAGATATAAATATTGGGTTCATGTGAATTTACTGTTCATCAACGAATATTTTCCACGTTGGGTTTTAACGGAAAAAAAACACCAGACGACTTTACGCGACACAAAATACGCCATCCAACCTCACTAGCGTATGAGAGATGAACAAAAACTTCAAAATTATATTTTTAATGCGAAATCGCATCGAGAACATGATAAGCGGTTCGAAACCCGGTAGTGTCGAACCTGAGAATTTAGAGTTTGCATGCACTTCTTCTCTTCCTGGTGTTGCAGGGTGACTGAGGGACTAAATGCCATCTGGGATTAAAAATAGTGTCTTTTAACGGATTGTTACTAGATAGTTATCTTTCTCTTTACAAATCCGTCAAAAAGTGTCGTTCTACGGCACACGACGTTCATGTGTTGGAGGTTGAACAACCATATCTTAAGGACTCGTCAATTTCTTTCATCGGAAGGACCTTCCAATTACATAACAATTGCAGCCCTTCAACATTACTAAATATCCTTCTTTTTATAACGAAATATACGTGCATTTAAATTCTAATATTCAAATAGAAGATTGCAGCAGTAGTAGACCCAGGGCTTCATGCGATTATATTTCGGGGATTACTAGGGATTAAATGTTATAGTCTTAATGACATTTTACCCACATCGTCTGCGTTCATTTTTATCGCATTTTCGTTCTTTTGTTACATCCTGTACATTATATGAACATACTTTACTAGAAGAACATGTTAAAATTGAGGATACTACATTACTTGAGTTGTAACCCTAATTAATGGGCTGAGCAGAGCAAGCTGGGAAGATATATTTTATGTCAAAAATAATAGATTTAGACAGATCAGTAGCGACGCGTAAGGTGTGTCTCTGCCTGAATTCTCCTCTGTAGGCCAAGGGAAAAAATAATTCACATTAAAACAGATGTAAAAAATGTCATCTTAACTGATAATTACAATCATTAATCGTTGTTATAGATGGTCGATCATGATTTTTGCGATCAATCATTTTAGGAAACAATTATTAGTAGTATCAATTAATAATTTCCTGTGTCATCAGTGCTTTTATGGATTTGTCTTCATCAAAACGGTCAACCTTAAATTTGAAAGCCAAGAGTTTTATATGCCGAAACATGTCAGGAGCTTTATAAATACATATTGAAATTAAGCTCAAAGAATACATTGATGACACACGATAGAGAAGCGGAAGTAAGGGGCGTCATCCTGAATTCCCGAAAAAATGAAGCATTCGTTTTAGGAACCCGAAAAAAATAATCATTTATTCCCGAGTCCCGATAAGTGTTTATTCCGAATTCCTGTGAAAATAAAGGCCCACTCCCGAATTTCCGCAAAAAATAAAGGCCATATCCTGACGTCCCAAAAAAGGTCCTACCACACCTCAAGATATATATATATATAACATCTGAACTAAATGCTACAGATACATGTGCAGATGACTCGGATTACCATTAAATGTATTTGTCGAATTGGTTATCGTCTTGCACGCATGCTCAAAATAGGCTTGATGAATTTGTTATCATCTTGCACGATTGTTCGAAAAAGGTCTGGAAAATTGGTCTAGTTTTGTATTTTCAAATGCCCCCTCTGAAGTGTTGAAAAATTTGATACCCTTTTTGATACCACAATTTTTTCAAGGCTCCCTTTAATTTCTTCTCAGTTCCAAATTGGGTTATAAATGACTGGGCCCTTAATCATTACGAGACAAATTAAAAGTTACAGACCTGCGTTTCGACTTAGCCTCCGACGTCTAAAGTGAATTTTGATCTTATTATTACTATAAACACCAAGTCACATTATTCGCAGTAATAGAAACATCGCAATAATATCTGAATTTAGTAGAAACTGAAAAAAAATGTCCTTAAATCTTTTATTTATTGGATATTTTGTTTAAATTGAAAAAAAACTCGAGTATGATGCAAGAGATCATCGCATCTTCTGTAAATTTAGTACTGACAGTAAGATTTGACGTCAAATGAATGTTAGTATCTATGTAGTGTATATAAGTAAAATGTTAACTGGACGGGATAAATCGGTAAATGAACATTGATTGTATCTATCAAACTTAATTCATTATTTCCCCATGATTCGAAGATCCGATAAAATTATTACATAATGTTAAAGTTAAATGTTCTATAATTTTCTTTGTCTAATCAAAAGTATGTCTTTCTAGTTGTATATTAACTTTAAATATTTTATTAGTTATATTTCAAACTGATTCATGTGTCTCTGCTCCGTATCTTGTTGATGAAGATACCACGGTTTACATGAAGTTTGAAGGTGATTTCGGCAGCCAGGAATGTAGAAAAATGTCGTTTACAACTCCAAAATCTGCTTTCTATTCATGTACGAACTGTATTACAGTTACACAAAATGTCAAAGTAATGTTTACTTCAAGAGGTATTTGTGTGACTACTACAACTATGATTATGATAATGACCAGTTGTACAGATACAAAGCAAAAGTAAAGAAAAAGTATGAAAACAAAACAACATTTAGATAAATATACGAGTCTTTGTTATTACTACTCAATGTCGCGTGCTTAGCGAAGAAGCACCATTTACCAATTTTAAAGTCTTTAGCTTGACCCGCAAGGGTTCGAACCCACAACCTCCCGCACTTCAGTCGAATAAGCTACCACATGTATGAGACCACCGAGGCGGTCATTATTCAATGAAGTCTTAATATCAATTATTTCTCTACATTATATTAAAATATCTCAATACTGCTCTGTGTCAAACATAAAATGTTTTTCAAAAGGAGAAGGTCCGTTAAGACACCTTTTTGGCCCCAAAATATAGCCGTTTTACAAAATTGTTAAAATGTAAACTTTTAGTTATTTTTTGGACATAAGAATGCTTGAACTACATAAATATCGGCTGTTTTTGACAATACATGGCACATATATCGGGTACTAGCACCATAAAGTCATGCTAACTCACTGAAATCTTCACAATTCTAGCATTTTAGTATAATCATAGACGGTACGTTTTCGTGTCAAAAGAAAGTGGCCGCATTCGTGTTCATCCTTAATATTAAAATGTAAGTTATGTTTGATGATAATACAAAACATATATAAAGGTTGAGGATGAACACAGATGCGTCACTGTCATTTTTGGCAAAAACCATCTGAAAAGTGTAATTTTTCGGCATATTTGGTAGATTTTTCATATTTGGACTTGAATCGGATCGATTTTAATGACAAAATTAGTTAAAATCTTTCACATAAACTAATAGATTCAAATAAATTAGACACTTAATAAGTGTTTAAAAAGTGGTCAAAATCTTTCGTCAGAGGAACCTGAAATTTGAGGCCAAAATCGGTCCTTACCGCACCTACTCCTTTAACAGTAATTACAGTTTTCTGACAATTACTGACAAGAATTCACAGTTACAAATGACTGTAAGTAGTATGCTCCTTTGTTTAATCTTTCTATAAATGAACAATGTATGACCTATCAAAAAATTCTACTTAAAAAGAACATCTAAAGAAATATTATAGACAAACATAGGAAAATATAAAAAGAAGTATTTGACATTTTCATTTTTGGAGCGTCTCGTTATCAATTGATGAATATGTAGTTGATCCTCTTGTTGACAATATCAAAGTTTAAACTTTAAGCAACTAACTGAGTCTTTAAGATTGTGTTGGAGTTATTGCATTGTGATCTATAATGTGAACAGTTATACATATTGGTTCAATTACGTTTCACTGTTAAATAATCAAAATTTTCCACGCTGGATTTAACAGAAACAGGAAAGCTAAATATTGGACGCAAAACAAAACATGGCGTCCAACTTCACTGGCGTATGACACATAAACTAAGTCTTCAAAATTTTATGTTGAATGAAAAATTTACACAAGTACACCATTCGTATGTTTGACCAAGTTATTGTCAATACTACCATTCCCCATGTGAAATTGAAAAATCGCCTAAAAGAAATAATCCACAATGCCTTTCAACATAAAAATGGCAGCATACGCTATAAATTTATTACTTATGTTAAGGCATGATTCGTTAATAGTGACAAACAAAAAGGTAAAACATGCTACACAGAAGAACAAGTGGTCAGTATGCTGGAGTTTCTTATCGACAACATATTTGTTGAGTTTGGAGGTAGACTTTTCAAACAAATTGTCGGCATTCCTATGGGAACAAACTGTGCGCCTCTTCTTGCCGACCTCTTCTTATTTTCATATGAATCGGAGTTACTCCAGACACTTGTCAAAGACAAGCGGTTCAAAGAAGCCAGATTATTTAATTTCACTTTCAGATATATTGATGATGTTCTTTTTATAAATAATCCGAACTTTTCTGATTGGGTTCCATTAATATATCCCCCAGAACTATATATTAAAGAAACAACAGACACGGTTTCATCCGCTTCATTTTTAGACTTATATCTCGAATTTGACTTACACAGTCATCTCAGTACCAGAATCTATGACAACGAGACGATTTTAATTTTGAAATTATAAATTTCCCCCACCTTAGTAGCAATATACCAAATTCACCTGCATATGGGATATATATTTCCCAAATTATTCGATATTCAAGAGCTTGCAGCTCCTACTCAGACTTTAGACTTTAGAAAGTTGATGAACCAGGGGTATGTCAAAGAACGTCTCGTCCTTTTTCTAAAAAAGTTCATCGGAAGGTACCAAGACCTTGTTGATAAATATTCCGTATCAACTTCACAAATAATACACGATGGTCTTGATGTATAGATTCTGCGTACTGATGTTGTTTATCATCTTAACAACGTGTTTTATAGTTCTTTCATTTGTCTTTGTTCTATTATTATTATTACTTTTACTGTTGAATGGTTTTATGTGATATTCGTTTGACGTGGCTCAGTACATATACATCTCGTCAATGTGTTTGTATTGTCTTTCATTTTTTGGTGGTGTGTTTTGTATATGCGACTTTTTGTATTTCTTTGGTTCTTATAACGTGACTCTGTACTTTAAAATATCCCGTCAGTATGATATTGTTCTATTTTATGTCATTATGATATATTTCTTTTATGAATTACAATATACGTTGAACCACAAACGTCAAAATCATTCAATCGCGTAGTGGAATTAACTATTTGTGGATTCTTATAAATTCTATATATAACTTTTGAACTAGTTTAAATCTCGGTCTATTTCTGAAATGTATATTCTTACATACTTTTGATTTTTTTTAACCCTGTATGCTAACATTGCCTACAAGGTTAATTTTAAAATTGTTTGTATGCACATTGAACGACAAATCTATGTGACGTATAAAATTTTCTGACGTCAGACGACGTCAGACACACAAATCAATGAATGTGTTTGTAGATATTTGTGTGTGTTCTGTTAAATTGTTCCTTTTAAAATTGTTATACGATGATGACTGATGTTCCCATATTCTGACTATTTTATTTATTGTGTCTGTTTAGTTAATGCATCAATGTAAATATAACGGAAATTGATGAGACTGTCATCAAAGTGAGAGGGTTAGCGCTATAAAACCAGGTTTAATCCACCATTTTCTACATTTGAAAATGCCTGTACCAAGTCAGGAATATGACAGTTCTTGTCCATTCGTTTTTGATGCGTTTTGTTATTTGATTTTGCCATGTGATTATGGACTTTCCGAATTGATTTTCCTCTAAGTTCAGTATTTTTGTGATTTTACTTTTTATGTATTTTGAAATGAAAAACTTTATTGAACTGTACCATGTATGCGATTTTCAGATATGCTAGATAGTCACGTTCTGTTTGAAGATAATTAAAATTTTATTAGGCTCGCTGAACATGTATATCATCATCACTGAGCTTCTGTTTTTTTGAATTATTGGTCTAAACTTTTTAATTTGCAATTTTTAATCCTTTATTTTGCATTGTCATTTTAACTAGCATTAGATGAAGACTATTATTAAGTACATCTAAACTTCAGTACAATACCAATTTGCTATTTCAGACAGGAGCCAATATAAAAAAGCGCCATCTAGCTACAGGAAATACAGTTTTGCATTTGGCAGCAAGTTTAGGTCTATAGATGTTTTGGAAACCCTGTTAAATTTCTGAAAGCCTTAGTGTAGAGTTGATGTTGGAAGAGCATCAGGGAATTCTAGAAGGAGGCTTAGTATCAATGCTTTAAATGGTTCTGACAAAACAGCTCAACAGTTAGTACCAGAAAAAGGTAAAGGCCATCAATGATTTGTTCTGAGCCTTAATATGGAGATATCCTTCTAACCATCAGGCTATTTTCAAGTGATTATATATTTTATTTTTGCTAATAAGACTAATAATTGATTGTTTAAAAAAAGAGCCTTGTACAGTAATTGAATATTCTAGAAATGTGTTGAGGGCATGAACGTTGGTGTCATTTTAATCAAAATCAAAGTCATATAAGAAGTCACAACATAAACACATATGTGTCATTAGTTTTATAGCCTATATATCTGTTTTGTTTTGAATTATTTTAGAAGGATTTTTGGCATGCACAGTTGGAAATTTTTATGATATAAAAATACAAATTTCTACAGAATGGATTATGTTACTTTCAGCAATGAGAAATGAAATTCAAACTGAAAACTTTACATTGATTATAAATTCTAAATGAATTAAACATTGATATGCTGGTTTCTTCTGATAGTTTTAAATGTCATTAAATTCCTGCATTTTTAAATCAAGACTTGTAACGGTGATTTAATAGGACTGATTACTTTCTTTTTCGTGTAAGTTAGCCTGACAGCCTAGCATATTTCACAATAAAGTGTCTTTTGCAAATGTGTGATATCAATTTCCAAGCTAATGACTATTTTTTTTTACTTGAAAAAATCAAATCTCCAAAAATGTTAAAGATAATTCCAAATGAATGCCTTTTTTTGTACAATTTGCTTTTTTCTCTCCAGGCTTTTTGAAACCTATCAAATGTTTATTGACTCATGGATCAACAACAGCTCTTCTCGATTCCAATGGAAATCTATTTTCTGACCAGAATATGAAGGTGTTTGGAGTGCAATTTTATCACAAAGACAGAGACATACAGATCTGTTTTTGAAACTATTTTTATGGCCAGTTTACTTTTAAATTATTGGTGAATTGCAAGTCTTTTTTAAAAACAATTGACAATGATTTGACTAAGGCTTTATTCATAATATAGCTTGGATATATAGATATAAAAAGATGTGATATGAGTGCAAATGAGACATTTCTCCATCCAAGTCACAATTTGTAAAAAGTGACTTACATGATGTATGTGTAATGGTAGTCTAGGACGTTTTGAATTCGTTGGTATAAAGTTAGGGAAATCAATCATGTTCGGATTTTGAAATCGAACTTGTAAACAAATAACAGGATCACATGTACATTGTATTGATAACGAATATATAGCAGAATTTTTTTAATTATTCTTACATTTTTAAATTTATTTTACTAGGATTAAACTTGATGGCTGTAATAAC
Source organism: Mytilus trossulus (assembly GCF_036588685.1). NCBI lineage: Eukaryota > Metazoa > Mollusca > Bivalvia > Mytilida > Mytilidae > Mytilus > Mytilus trossulus. The sequence goes on along the minus strand of NC_086385.1, from coordinate 25,488,857 downwards.
TACGATTTTACCGGCCTTATTATATATAAATAAAATAAAGCTGATGTTGATGTAATTTTTATTTACAGCCAGGGTTTGATCATAACATTAGAGATCACCATGGTAACACTCCACTAATGGTAGCATGTAAAGTTGGCAATGTTCATGTAGTTCTGTTCCGGTTACAGTCTGCTGTTTACCCACAATCATTTGCGGAAGATGATAATATATTTGTACTTTTCATTATCTTTGTAAAAGAAATAAACAATCATTGTAGATAAAAAAAATGGATAATATGTTATAATAAGATAAAGCATTGTATCAAATGAAAAAAGAAATTCTAGGGTAAATTTGATTTAGGATTTGAAACCTCGGTAACTGTTAAGATTGTAAAATAATATACTTATTGAATATTCTAGTTAAAGAGAAACTCACATTTCTTTTTTAACAAGTCATATGTTATTTTCAAGAATTAATTTAACTTGAAATCACTTTACACTGATGATAACTTGTATTTAAGTAGTAAAGTGAAAATAGGTGAAAACCAAATACATATCAGAAAAAAAAACGGATTTATCTTTCCAGAGGGGACAACTCAGATAATGATTCTGGAGTTTTTGATACTGACTCTGTAAGAACTGGTAGTCAGGAAGGTAGGTAATAAAACTATAAAACTGACCTTTTCATTCAATTTCATGTTTAAAATGAAAAATAAAAAACTACATCAACATAAAGTCTCATATTTTGCTATCAATGACTCGGATTATTTTCTTTTTCAATTTTGTAGACAGAAAAATATCTAATGTAAGAAAATGATGGTATGGTGAATTCATGAACATAATAAAAAAACAATTTAGATATTGTTTGAAGCATATATAATAGTTAACTTTATAGTTTCATAACATAAATTACTTTGTTTTATTTTTTGTAGGTGAACCTAATTGTACTTATTATCCAGTTATGAAAAAATCTCCAATACTGAGGTAAGAAAGTTTCTCTTCCACTGAGATTGCATATAGATTTGTCTTTTTACTGTAAAGTAGATTTAGTTGACGATGAGGTATGGGGTTTGTTCACTGCTGAATGCTGTACAGTGACCAATATGTTATATCTGTGTCATTTGGTCATTTGTTCATTTGTTCTCTTATGGGAGTTGTCTCATTCATTGACAAACATACCAAATCTTCTTATTTTTGCATACGCTTTTTTGTCAATAATATGAATTGAAAATCTTTCAATATTGACAATTCTTCTTCATATCAAATATGTATTTGTGGAAATTGTTTTGAACAACCAACCACAAAGCTGGCTGTTATTATATAGCCATGTGTTGCTGAAAGTGGTATTAAACATATATTTAAGTAATCATTTAACCATTATAGTTTATATTTGTTTTTGATTATGTACTCTTATTTAATTTTATCTCCCAACAGATGCTTCAGTGAATGAAAAGAATTGTTTTGGAATACCACTTTTGTCTGTTACTTCTGTTTATGTCAATCTTATTTTACACAGCTCCTTAATATTGGTTGGTATGACTACTTTTTCTAATCTTTTCTGACTTAAAATTGTAGATCTGAGGTGGTAGAAAACAGAAAAGTTGAGTCTTTACTTCAAGACATTAGTAGACCATCAGGACTGTCCATTTAACATGGTAGTGTACATAGAGTTTAAGAATACCATTGCCTATTACATGTAACTGGCTGTTGCAGAAGCTAGTCACATGATCATTGTTTAAATGGTTTTTTTTTCATAATATTTTGAACTATGAATGTAAATGTCTATTTTTGTCAAATAAAAAAAGGGTAGAAGTGAATTTTGAGCATAATGCCTGTATTAAAAAAAATACCACTCAAAAATAACCATTGAAAATTATGACAACTTTGACTATACATAAAAGATGATGTAGTATGATAGCCAATAAGACACATATCACCAGAGATAAGAAAATAAGCATAGCTCATACGACATACAAAGATATTATCAAAGGATCCAAAAAGAAAAAAACATAAAACAATTTAATCCAGAAAACCATAGACCTCATGTTTGTAAAAACAATAAAGAAAAACACAGACCGTACCATATTTGTTATACCCCTCTTTTAGAAATTGTTGTGTCCCTCTTCTTTGTTTAATTATTCCCATATGATGTCACAGAAATAACCAAACTTTCTTAAACTTGATATATTAGCCTTGATTTTGCTAAATTGAATATAGAATTAGTTTCTTATGTATTATTTCTTTCATGTATAATTTACATCAAAGTTTCATATGTGCTGAATCGATTGAACTCCCAAAAAGCCTCAGTAGGGTTAATATCACCTGCCATGCAAATCAAGATTTAACAAAATTATTTTTTGTTTATCACAGATGGATTTATCAATCATATATGTGCTGTCAATTCCATTGATGGCTCAACTACACGGCATACTTGTCTGTTCAAGGGAGACAACTTCAGAATAATGGAGTTGTTACTAAAAATAGATCCCAATGATATGACTGTTAACCTTCAAAATAGCTCAGGATTAACCCCTTTACATTTAGCATGCCAGTTAGAAAGGAGGAAATGCACAGAAATTCTTGTTGTAAGTATATTGTATGTATTTATTAAGTTGACATGATACAGTGAAACCTGAATAAACTTGATCTTGCACACAAATTGAAACCTGTCTTAACCATACAGTCATGTTCTTAATTCGCCTTTTCAGAATATAAAGAATCATGGGTAATGTCATTGTTCGTACACCAACATGAAAATAATTTCGCATCTTTGGTTGAATATCCATTATTTATTACATTTTTAACCAATCACAACGTTTTGGTGTACACTTTTGAAAATATTACCCATGATGCATTAGATTCTGAAACGGCGAATTCCAGTTGTATCAAATGCTATAAAGGTTTGGTTTAAACAGAGTTCAATGTATTTGATTTCAACAAAGTTGAAATTGACCCTTCCTTACGCTTTGTATGAATTCAGTATATATTATTGATATATATTGCTTCTAAAATTATAGTTTATAAATATCAATTGATTAATTTTAATGCAAGGGACATCATTTTATATTTCATGAACCACCCCAAAATCTTGTGCATAATGTTCACAAATAATGGAAGTTACAAATTTGACCCTCAGCTAGGGCAAAGAAAAGCCTATAAAGGATTGGTGCTTGTTGCTTTTACACGAGAAAATTTGTGAGGAAGTTGAAATTCTAAAGCTGTCCTTCTGCCTAGGACAAAGCATGATTTTCTCATATAATATGCACATGATAGATAATTAAAACCTTAAGATTAGACCAAAAGAAATAAGAAACCCTGCTTTTTATGAGTTATTTTGTTCATGCATTGATTATTCTGTGTTGCAGAACTGTCCTGAGACTGATTTAAATATTCCGACATTGGTTGGAAAACTGGCTGAAGAAATGACCAATAACAAAAACATTATTAAAATAGTTCCGAGGGGTAGAGTGGGACATCCTGTCAGGTAAGATAGTATACTTTTAACCAATGAAGTTAGTGTCCTGCCTGCAATGAACATCAAGCAAGACATTCAATTTCTACATTCTGTCTATTCCGTTAAAGGTTCAGTCAATAACTTTGTCAAATATTAATGGAATCTTGTACAGAAACTTTATTGTGATCAAACTAAAGTATCAGAATTTTCCAGACATATCTTTTTTGCTAAAAACTTCTTGATCTAGATAAGAGATACATGAAGTATTACTTTCTATTAAGTTTGCCAACAGGGGAACACATTTTGCAAAAACAGAGGTCTTAGTGGATATTAAACAATGGATTTTTATTTCATGCAATTGATTGACAGAAACACAATAAAAATATATGTTTTGTACATGTAAATAGTTCAAAGAAGAGTGACCCCTTACAAGGTCATTTTTATAACTGCTTAAATATCATCCTTGAATTTTGAATGCTTGTTTATATTATGCTATTGATACTATTATCTGTCAGGGAGTCACCTCCTGTGTGACATCACCAACTATTTTTACATTGCTACTGAGGTTAGCAGATTTTGTTAGTTTTCCTGAATCATAATAACAAGCGAGATTTCATAGTTTGTCTGGTGGTTAACATTTTCAAGTTATAATGATTATGGATGTTGGTATATTTTATGTGTTCTTGATTGGCAGAAACACAATAAGAATATATGTTTTGTCCATGTAAATAGTTCAATGAAGAGTGACCCCTTGCAAGGTAATGTTTATAACTGCTTAAATATCATCCTGGAATTTGGTATGCTTGTTTATATATATGCAGCTCTTCAGGTTTCTATGTTGTGTTTTGTAGTCTATTGTTTATCATTTTGTTGTTTTTCTCTTTTTTTTCTTGGAGTGATCAGTTTATCTTAAATTTATAAGTTTGAATATTCATTTGGTATCTTGCTTCTCTCTTTTACATGACATTGCATGCACATAATTTTTTTTCAGATTTGATGTTTATTCTTTTTTTTTTTAGATATAAGCCATCTTCAAAGTCTCGTTCATCTTCAGTCACAAATGCCTCAATATATACACAGCCCTTACAGTCAGAAGCCCAATCTACCTTCAATTTGGAGAAAGTACATTTCCGATTTGAAGCCATGAAGCTTAATTTACATAAACATTCAAACCAGGAACAAACTTCATAATTATCCTGAGTGCATTTATTATGCATTTTTTATTCAACTGTTATGAAATTGTTTTGTTAGAAATGCATATTATTTATGTTAATAAAGACATTTTTTTTTATGTTATTTCAGTTGCATTTTTCATCAGCTAATGCACATATACATATTGTAAATGAAAGCATACAAATAAATACTATTTTGTTTAATACTTTATAAATATAATCATGATTTTATTAATGAATTTCTTGTCATGTAGCATTATCCATTTTGCATGTTGTGGTAAGACCACTATTGAAATTTTTAATTCCTTTATTCCAAAACCGATCTCAATTCAAATTTCCAGTGGAGTTTGCAACAATAATTACTCATTTACATACATCATAAAATATTAAAATGTAAAAAAGTGTTTGTTATCACTGAATCATAAAGATTGTTTTAATTTATCGTTTGGTAGTAAAAGTGAATATACATTGTATATTGTATATAAAAATTATTGAAGTTGATTCGACTACTATTCTGAACAAAGAAAGATAACTCCAATTGACATTTCTTGCTACTGCACAATATTGTGCAATTAGATATTTCTTGCTATTGCACAATATTGTGCAATTGAAAATACTTGCTATTACACAATACTGTGCAATTGAAGATTTCTTGCTATTGCAAAATACTGTGCAATTGAAAATTTCTTGCTATTGCACAATACTGTGCAATTGAAGATTTCTTGTTATTGCTGAGTACTGTGCAATTGAAAATTTCTTGATATTGCACAATACTTAATATAATAATTTTGGATCCTGATTTGGACAAACTTGAAAACTGGGCCCATAATCAAAAATCTAAGTACATGTTTGGATTCAGCATATCAAAGAATCCCAAGAATTTAATTTTTGTTAAAATCAAACTAAGTTTAATCTTGGACCCTTTGGACTTTAATGTAGACCAATTTGAAAACAGGACCAAAAATTAAGAATCTACATACACAGTTAGATTCAGCATATCAAAGAACCCCAATTTTGCAATTTTTGATGAAATCAAACAAAGTTTAATTTTGGACCCTTTGAGCCCCTTATTCCTAAAACGTTGGGACCAAAACTCTCATAATCAATCCCAACCTTCCTTTTATGGTAATACACCTTGTGCTTAAATTTCAAAGATTTCTATTTACTTATACTAAAGTTATGGTGCGAAAACCAAGAAAAATGCTTATTTGGGCCCCTTTTTGACCCCTCATTCCTAAACTGTTGGAACCTCAACTCCCAAAATCAATACCAACCTTCCTTTTGTGGTCATGAACCTTGTGTATAAATATCATTGATTTCTATTTACCTTAACTAAAGTTATTGTGCAAAAACCAAGAATAATGCTTATTTAGGCCCTTTTTGGCCCCTAATTCCTAAACAGTTGGAACCAAAACTCAAAAAATCAATCCCAACCTTCCTGTTTTGGTAATAAATCTTGTGTTAAAATTTCATAGATTTCTATTCATTTTTACTAAAGTTAGAGTGCGAAAACAAAAAGTATTCGGACGACGACGACGACGCAGACAACGACGCCAACGTGATAGCAATATATGACGAATCTTTTTTGCGGTCGTATAAAAAGCTATTGTATAATAATACTTGTCAATTTTGTCTGTCTTTTCTTTTTAACTTTTCACATTTTCAATATCTCCGATAGAGCTGAATGAAAACAGATTTTTCAGAAGTGCCACAATTTAGCACTCGACTTGGCAAAAATAGTAATCTTAGTGTGCTTTTATTAACTTTTTGTAACATCATATATTGAAGGAGAAAACGTGTGTCTCATATTAAGTTATCTAAAAAAAAACAAATCTCAAAATATTTTTTCAGTTTTTTGTTTTTTGCAGTGAAAGTAAAAATTTTACCAAGCTTTAAAAACTAACTTCAAAAATATTAATACTGATGTCCAAAATTTTAATCTTACCAATGTTTGGTGTACTATCTTTTGATTTTCGAATTCAATGGATCAAAAAGATTGCCTTGTATTATCTTTTACTTTTCCATATTTAAACGTGTTTTAAAAGGAAACGGGACCAGCAGAAATAATCATTGATGCTGACTGTTTACCGTTTGAATCCTATAACTACTATAACTATTCTATTTCAGGAGCACATCTTTGGTGCTTATTTTGGGGTCGTACATACACTGTATTCTGGTCTCAAACATGGATGTGATATGGAGTACACTTTAAAAGGGTCCTTTGTTTCATAATTGATGGATGTTATATTATACACACCAGCAATGATACCACATAATGTTATAATTTAATCTATTACAAAAACTTGTCTTTAATTACTCTCTCATCAGACACTTTATAATACATGTGGGGACAATATAACATTGAGCAGCAACATTACATTGGTACTTTTGTTTTAGGAAAACAGATACATATTAAATGTATAAGTGTGTCATCATTCAATATTTGAGCTAGTATATTTTAGTAAAAGTTGAAACACACTCATGACTTTTAAGTAAATTGTCAGGGTTTTCTACAGATTGATATTGTAACACATCTGCCATGAGCCACAAGTCCACATCTCAGATACTTTAAGCAATAGGATTACTATATAGGATGTACGGAATGATTGTAAAATGCACATGTCTTACTGGCAGTTGTCATATGATCTTGACCTTATTTTCATGATTCAGTGGTTTAAGTTAAGGGTTTTTCTTCTTTTTTGTCGAGGCTTCGACTATAGTCGAAAAAGCGAGACAAAGCAATCCTACATTCCGTCGGCGTTATCATCGGCGCCGGCGTCCCCAAGTATTCACTCTGTGGTTAAGTTTTTGAAATTTTAATAACTTTCTTGAATTATACTGTATTTCTACCAAACTTAGTCAGAAGCATGTTTATATGTATCCAGAAGTAAATATTTTAAAAAAAAGTTCCATTTTTCCGTATTTTACTATAAATGGACTTAGTTTTTTTGCCAGTAAAAAGAAATTCACGCTGTGGTTAAAGTTTTTAAAATGTTAATAACTTTCTTATAGTATTTTGAATTTGTACCAATCTTGGACAGAAACTTGTTTATGATCAAAAGCTAGTATCTAGAAGATAGTTTTTCAAAACTTTGTACCGGTGTATCTGAATTTTACTTATTAAAGGACTTAGTTTGTATTCCAGTTAACACGAACCCCACCAAAAACTGGAAGTGATTTCGTGTTGCTCATGTTATTACGAATCCGATAGTCTGAAATACAAGCCTGAGAATATCGTATCAATTGGAAGATATATACTTCGTCTTCAGGCGCTGCTGGAATGTTGCTTCATAGAAATAACAAAGTTCACAATTGAGAAGCTGATATCATCTCTTTTGTCGTAAAGTAAAGGATATTGCTAATTTATTATCTTTCTTCCACAGAGGTTCATGTATGAATTCAGCCTCATAATAATATAGAAACACATTGGTTCCCATTGGAATACCGACAGTCTGTTGAAAAACAGATCCTCCAAACGTTTCAAGTATGTTGTCAATCAAGAAATCAAGCTTCTTGATAATGCCAGTTTCACAGATGTTTTTAAGAATCACATTGATTCTTTACAAAGGAGGATTTATCCCTCTGTAAGAACTGATTTGTATCAACGACCTCACAGTCTTTAGCCATTCAGAAAAAGTATATACGTCTTCTTTCTCGCGTTAAGCCGATTGCCTAGCAAAATCCTCGACTAAATGCATCAGAATTTTGAAATTGTATTTCTAATTGATGAATTTAGGGTTACGATATTTTGGACCTTTGGATAACACATTTCGCAGCTAAGTATTTTTGACAATGTTCTGGTCACCGCTTATAACGTTACCAGCCGGATTATTTATGAATTGGGAACTTGCAATCAGGAAGTTTGGACTTGAAGTCGTCAATATTGAGATAATGCAAAACATGTTAGTAATTGAAAATTTTAGTTTTGCCAATTTTAGTTTAAGCAATTGGTTTGGTATAGGCAGTGGTTTCCAAACATAAATTGAACAGATAAAGACGTTTTGAAAGGGGTAATGAATAAAGTTTTGTGAAAATGCGACGAATCAGCTTTTATACTAATGACAGTAAGTAATTAATAGAGACTTCATGTAGAGTAGGTCACTGGTAATGTATAATTGATATGACCATGACTGCGTCTACCTCGAAGAGTAGAGTTGAAAATATTCATTACATTCACCGAGCTACTGAAAGAACTAGATAGTAAACATATACCATCAATTTTATCATTGCAACCATATGGTGTCGCAGTTCCCAATTGTCGAATCCAGTCGTCTTGTTTTTGTCTACGGAGAGGCGTTTCAAGATGAGGATTGTTAGTCCTGTGGTATATTTTTTCGATAATGCGGACTGTCATAGATTTTTTTTTTATTAAAGGTACCAAGATGATAATTTAATACGCTAGACGCGCGTTTCGTCTACATAAGATTCATTAATGACGCTCAGATCAAAATAGTAATAAAGTCAAACAAATACAAAGTTGAAGAGCATTGATGTCCCAAACTTCCAAAAAGTTGTGCCAAAATACTGCTAAGGTAATATTTTCCTTGGATACATGTAAGAAAATCTTTAGTTTTTCGGAAAAATTTAAAGTTTTGTAAAAAGGAAATTTATGAAATTTACCATATAATTAATTTTCATGTCAACACCGAAGTGCTGACTACAAGGGTATAAGAAACGATTTAATGATCAGGCTTATTAAAATGCTTATAAAAACTGTCGCTTTCATTCAGGTTGGTGTCTGATCTATGGCATACAAAACGTTGAAAAAAAACCAAAGATAAGATACATAGCACCAAGTCAACATGATATTTGTAAACCTTCGTGAATTGATATAAACTTAGGATAGAAGCTAACCT